>NW_006159829.1:158440-178430 GCF_000334495.1 Tupaia belangeri chinensis | reverse complement strand
GAGAGAGCGAGAGAGAGAGAGCGAGAGAGAGAGTGAGCGAGAGAGAGCGAGAGAGAGATAGAGAGAGCGAGAGAGAGAGCGAGAGAGAGAGCGAGAGAGAGAGAGAGAGCGAGAGAGAGAGAGAGAGCGAGAGCGAGAGAGAGAGAGAGAGAGCGAGAGAGAGAGCAAGAGCGCGAGAGCGAGAGAGAGCGAGAGAGAGCGAGCGAGAGCGGGAGCGGCGGGCACCCGTGGGAGCACTCGCCCCACATCTCGGCTCCATGTCCACAGTCTCCTCACCAGGGGGAGGCAGTTCCTGGCGCGGCCTCCCCACCCGACCTGTGTCTTAACCTGGGCCGTGCCCTTGGCCAGACGCGCTGGCCCGCTCCCTCATCCAGGTCTGCGGTGGGGAGGGGTCCCGGTGCCTGGTCTGGGTTTGCACCCCTCCTAGCGCCCGCGGACGCTGCCTGGCGAGTGGAAGCCCAAGGGCCCGCAGAGCCCTCAGCCTCCACGGCCTTTCCCGTCCACACCTGGGCGGGGTCCTGGGCTGCGTTCAGTGTCCTGGGTGGCAGTGACACCCACCTAGATGGCTGTCACCCACCCTGCTCTCAGGGGCACTGGAGGCCCCTCCCTGTGGAGAGTCCCTGGCAGCTGGGCCTGCTATGTGGCCGTCTGCATAGGGACCCTGTCCAGGCAGCAGGTGATGTGGGGCTGGCTCTGGGGGAGGTGGCCCGGCCAGCCCCTGCCCGTCATCCCTGCAGCAGCCCAGCTCTGCCAGGGCCACCTCCCCGCCTGCCTCCTTCTCCGGGCCTCGTCTTCATGCTCTCACAGACCCGGGGTGCCTCCAGGGTCCCCCTGCCGTGCTCTGGCCTGGACTCAGGCTCCCCAACTCTCTCCCCTGCCCGCACACACAGGCTGTCATGCGCCCAGTCCTCACAAGCATGCACACACAGGTGCAGGCACACGCAGACACGCGGGCCGAGCCCAAGGGCGGTTGGCACTGGACTCAGACTGCAGGGGAGGTCTGAAGATTTGCCCAGAGTGGGTCTCGGCTGTGGATGGCCTCGGCACGTTGAACAGAGGTCAGCTTGCCAGAGCCAGCATGGAGGCGAGCCCGGTGAGGCCCCAGTACACCAGGTTTAGGGCCAGGTGAGGGTGACCACGAGTGAGGGCTGTGAGGGTCCGGGCTGTGGGAGAGCTGGCTGGGCAGAGGCCGAGGCTGGCAAGCAAGAGTAGGAGGGGGGTGGCGGGAGGGGCCGTGTGTGCACGCACATGTGTTTGTGGTAGAGCTTGAGAGGGCCTGTGCCCCAGGGCCCTGCGTCCCGCCTGGGTGTGAGGCCCTGGGTCCCCTCGAGGGACAGGCAGAGGCAGGCCGGAACCGGCTTAGACAGAGCACAAAGGCTGTGTGCTGCAGGGCAGGGTGCAGGGCTGGGGGTGGGGGGCAGCCCGAGAGGGCCAGGCTGCGCAGGGAAGCCTCCTCCCAGCCGCTCGTGGATGGTTGGGCAGCCTGCAATTCCCCGCAAACAAACAGGCCGGCCTCTGGGCCCGACCCAGAGCCCGGAACAGGACTCACGCACTTGGAAGGTCTGTGGGTGTGGCCGTGAGCAAGTGGTCGTGAGGGCCCGTGGGAGCGCCCACGTGGTCAGGGCAGACACAGAGCGAAGCGAGAGCCGGGGAACGCCAAGGGCTGGCAGCCAACCTGGAGTCTAGGGGCAGAGCCCGGCTCGCCCTGGCATCAAGGCACGCCCTGCTGGCACCCTGGCTTCAGGCTGTGGCCCAATTCTGTGAGAGTCCGCATCTGTTCTTTTAAGGCATTTAGTTCATGGTCCCTTGTCCTGGCAGCCCCAGGCCCAATGTCAGCTGGTCCCCGGGGCTGGGGAGCAACAGCCCCTGAGGCAGGGGCTGAAGGTTGAAGCTGGGAGTCTGAAAGGCTGCGGCTGGGAAGCTGAGGCTGGGAGATGGGACTGGGAGGCTGGGAGGTTGAGGCTGGGAGGCTGAGAGGCTGAGAGGCTGAGAGGCTGAGACTGGGAGGCTGGGGAGCTGAGAGGCTGGGAGATGGGACTGGGAGACTGGGAGGATGAGGCTGGGAGGCTGGGAGGTTGAGGCTGGGAGGCTGGGGAGCTGAGAGGCTGGGAGATGGGACTGGGAGACTGGGAGGATGAGGCTGGGAGGCTGGGAGGTTGAGGCTGGGAGGCTGGGGAGCTGAGAGGCTGGGAGATGGGAAGAGCTGAGAGGCTGGGAGGCTGAGGCTGAGACTGGGAGGCTGAGGGGCTGAGAGGTTGAGAGCTGAGGCTGGGAGGCTGGGGGGCTGGGGGCTGAGAGCTGAGGCTGGGAGGCTGGGGGGCTGGGGGCTGAGAGCTGAGGCTGGGAGGCTGGGGGGCTGGGGGCTGAGAGCTGAGGCTGGGAGGCTGGGGGGCTGGGGGCTGAGAGCTGAGGCTGGGAGGCTGGGGGGCTGGGGGCTGAGAGCTGAGGCTGGGAGGCTGGGGGGCTGGGGGCTGAGAGCTGAGGCTGGGAGGCTGGGGGGCTGGGGGCTGAGAGCTGAGGCTGGGAGGCTGGGGGGCTGGGGGCTGAGAGCTGAGGCTGGGAGGCTGGGGGGCTGGGGGCTGAGAGGCTGGGAGGAAGTGGCCAGCAGTGCCTGTGACTGGGAGCGGGGTGGTGTGGAGTCCTGTCCTGGGAGCTGGGTTGGAGGGCAGTGGGCTGTGGGAGGGGTGATGACCAAACAGGGGGAGCAGCGACTTGAAGCCCAGTCCATTCGCAGCCCCTAGTGCCCGTGAGTGGGCAGATGGAGATGCTGCAGGCCAGGGCCCAGCTGCTGGGCCCAGAGGTGCACCCGCCGCCCAGGCCAGACTTGGAGACTCCGCTGCAGGGGACAGTGGGTGCCACTGGAGACCATGCTCTGAGTTCCTTTTTAAAAAAACTGAAATTATTGGGACCAGCAGTTAGCGTAATGGCCATGTTGCTGAACTCCCATGTACTAGACAGTGGTTCGCGTCCTGGACCTGGTGCTTAAACTCACGCTGGGCGCGTGTGCGTGCGTGCCCAAGATCCCGAGAGGAGAATGGAGGAGAAGGGATTGCGGCGTGACCATCCCCCCTGGGGGGTGATTTCTCACTTTCTGTCTCTCTGTCTCTCTCTGTCTGTCTGGCGAGCGCAAGCGCCCTATAGTGAAAATCTCTCCAAAAAAACATGTAAAAAATAAAAAATTTAAAATTATTCATTTATTTAAAAAGTAATACTGTATTTTATTTGTATTTTTAAAAATAATTATTTTATTGAACTTTAATTTGACCAGAGCGGGACAGAGAGAAAGAGCAAGAGAAAGTGGGAGTCCAGTGCCCTTAACCCCGCGCCACCTGCTGGCCCTTGGTACTTATCTCATGTATTAGTTTTAATTTGCTATAGGGCACGTGTGTTTAGCAGAGAGAAATGAGAGAGAGAAATTGAGAAAGCAAGTTGCCAGGTCTGGGACTCAAACCACTGTCGGCCATGTGGGAGTGCAGCTCCATAACCGCTGTGCTACCTGCTCCATAACCGCTGTGCCACCTGCTGGCCCCTTGAGTTCCTTCTTTTGGTTTGTTTTTTTGTTTTGAGAGATTTTTGCTATAGGGCGTATGCACTCACCAGAGGAGACAGAGAGACAGAGACAGAAAGAGAGAAGTCACCCCCCCACTGGGGGATGGCCGTGCTGCAATCCCTTCTCCATTCTCTTGGGATCTTGGGCAGGCATGCACACGCGCCCAGCCCAGCACGAGTTTTAAGTTACTGGGTCCAGGACTTGAACCACGGGCGACTTCGTGGGAGTCCAGTAACATAGCCACTCCACCATCTGTGGACCAAACGCACATTGGCCCACATGCCAGAGAGGGAGCCCCACACCCTACGTGCCACAGCCCTCACCCATCCCGGTCCCCACCCCTGCCCTGCTCTTTCCAGGCTGCTCAGGCCGGGACTCCATCCCACGCGGGATCTGGCTTCCTGTGGGCAGCACTAACCACTATCCCCAGGGGCTGCCCCTCTCCTGGAGACAGGGCGCCCTACCCCCTGCGCCCGGGCTCCTCCTGCGCCCGCTCCACACGGCCCCTCCCACGACAGCCGAGCCACCAGAACGGACGGGACCCTCCTTTCCAGGTAGCTTTGCACTGTCCAGGGGTCTGCTCCGCCGGAAGCATTTCCGGCCGGGCTGGGGAGCGAGTTCAAGGGCCTCAGATTCCCCGCCAGCTCCCTGTCCACGTCTAAGCCCCCTTAGCTGTCGGTGCCTGGAGAGTCTAAAGCCCCAGCATGGAGGACTAACTCCCGGCTTGGCTCTACATGGCCCCACGCCCCTCCCCTCCGTTGATGTAGGTGAGCCCCAGTCAGGCAGCCTGCAGGTCGGGCATGGTGGAAGGGTGCGTGTCCCAGGACGCGGCCACGCACAGCGCTGCAGGACTGATGCTCAGTGGTGCAGCCATCAGCTCTCTCCAGGCCCGGAACATTGCTGTTACCCCAAAGAGACTCTCCGGAAACTGCGGGAGCCCAGCCGGCTCCCAGCATCTCGCACAGAAGTAGACTGAGTACTTCAAGTCTGGCTTCTCGCCTATGTCCAACGACAGGCGCCGGCCCTCTCCCTGCTGCGTGGTGGCCCATTCGGCACGTGGCCGGCCCAGACCCAGAGGCTGGGCACCTGGGCGTTTCGCCCTCCAGCTGGCAGGCGCTGCCCAGGGCTGAGTCCACAGCGCACATTTGGGGCTCTCGTGCACACACGGCCAGGAGCAGGGCTGCAGGTGTCACTTCCTGGAACTGCCCCTGCTTCAGAGGCGGCCGCGCTCATCTTCCCCAGCGACGTCCATTTCTCTACATTTGCACCAACCTCGTGTTTTCCATTTGTGAAAATCATTTCCGGGCACCCTAGCAGGCACAGCGTGGCACCGCGTGGCTTCAGCCGCTTAGTCTGCATCTCCCTGCGGCTCCTGACTGTCTCTGTGCCTCGCCTGCTGTGGGCTCTTCTGAAAGTGTCTGCTCAGACCCTCCGCCCACTTGAAAACCGGCTCTTTCTATTGTGGAGTCACAGCTGCTCTCTAGGGTTCTAGATACGTCCCTAAAAGGCGATTCCCAAATGCTCCCACCACACGGGCTGTCCCTTCATTTCTAGATTGTGCCCTTTGAAGTGCAATAGTTTTCACTGGATAAAGTTTAATTTGTTTCCCTCCCTACAGGCTGTTATACTAAACTGCCTTGTCCTGAAATCACTGCTTACCCACGCAGGGACCTCTATGGCTGAGCCGTTGCCTGAGTCAGCCCAGCACGCAGTTGTGCCAGCCAGCCACAAAGCCCCCTCCAGGCCGTCTGCGCTTCCCGCCCCCGCCCCAGCCAGCCCTTTCTCTGCCTCCCTCCTCTTCTGTTCCCTTTTGGGAATTTGAAATACCATCAACCATGAAGCCGGAGTTGTCGGTTAAGATTTAAATCAATTTAAATCGTGTAAAGATTTGCTCAATTAGAATGCCACTCACATAGGCTGTTTGTTTATTTTCCCTTTGGACAGGGTGTGTGTGCTTCTGATGTCATAGCTGAGAGACTGGCCGAATTTGAAATGACAAAACCTACGCTTGTTTTCTTCTAAGAAGTCGATAGTTTTAGCTCCTGTGCTCAGGGGTCTGATCCACTTGGAGTTAAGTTTTAGATACGGTGTGAGGAAGGGATTGGGCTTTTGGTGAGGATTGTCTTGAGTCTCCAGGCACCTTGGGGAGTGTCACCTTCTTCAGGCATGGTGTCCCCCAGGTGCGGGCATGTGGTGGCATGCTATTGATTTATGTCCTCTCGGTCTCTTTCAACAGTGTTGTACACTTTTCAGTGTGCAAGTCTTGCGCTTTGGTTAAATGTATTCCTAAGTATTTTCTCCATTTTTTAAAAAGGTTTTTGCCATAGGGCACATGTATTCACTGGAGAGAGACAGAGAGAGACACTGAGGATGAAAGTGAGACATCACCCCTCCAGGGGGTGGCCACACTGCAAGCCCTTCTCCTCCTGGGATTTTTGGCATGTGTGCGCATGCACCTAGCATGATTTTCAAGCTGCCAGGTTCCGGACTTGAACCATGGTCAACCATGTGAGAGTCCAGTGCCTTAATCACCATGCCACCTGCTGGCCCTATAATACATTACTTTTTTTTTCTTTTGGAGAGGTTTTTGCTATAGGGCACATGCACTGGCCAGAAAGACAGAGAGGGACAGAGAGACAGAAAGCGAGAAATCACCCCCGGTGGGGATGGCCACGCCGCAATCCCTTCTCCTCCGTTTTCCTCTCGGGATCTTGGGCACGCACGCACACACACCCGGCGTGAGTTTAAGCCACCGGGTCCGGAACTCGAACCGCGGTCAACTACATGGGAGTCTGGCAACATGGTCATTACACCAACTGCTGGTCCCCATAATACATTACTTTTAAACTTAAACTTTGTTTTTTTTTTTATTCCATGAGCAAAAGAGAAAGAGGGTGTCATCCCACCATGACTCTCCTCCCCAGCCGTCCAGCTTGTCAGGACCTGGGCATGTGTGCCAGACCCACCCAGGGCCCAAACCTAGGGTCTAAGCCTGCCTCCAGCCATGCGTGCTGGTCCGTGTTCACAGCCACATTGCCATGGCTGGGCCAGCATCACTCTGCCGCATCCGGTCAGCTCCACAGACATGCGTGAAGGGGCAGCGAGTGAGACTCTGCCTCTGCACATGAAGGGCCAGGGCCCAGGCGAGCCCTTGCTCTGCACACTCCCGGGCTTTGTTCACTTAAGAGTGTGCACAGATGCACTAAAGAGAGACAGAGACAGAGGAGAGAGGGAGAGTGAGAAATCACCCCGGAGGGATAGTGCCGCTGCAGTCCCTTCTCCTCCATTCTCCTCTCCGTATTTTGGGCATGTATGCACATGCACCCAGCAGGGGTCTGGGACTCGAACCGTGGTCAGCCATGTAACCTGGCTGGCCCAGTTTTCTGTTCATTTTGAAGAATGATTTTGCTGGATATGGAAACATTTGTTGAGGGCTAGCCTGTGGCCTGATGGTTAAGGCAGCTGGATTGCACATGGCTGTCCATATGGATTGAGTCCTGGACCCAGCAGCTTGAAAACCACCCTGGATGGGGACCAGCAGTTGGTGTAACTGGACTGTCACTGGACTCCCACATAGTTGACTACATTTTGAGTCCCGGATCCGGTGACTTAAACTCACGCCGGGCGCGGGTGTGTGTGTGCCTAAGATCCCACGAGGAGAATGGAGGAGAAGGGATTGCAGCGTGGCCATCTCCCTGGGGTGGGGGTGATTTCTCGCTTTCTGTCTCTCTGTCTCTCCGCCCAAAACCCCAACAGGAGGGAGAAGTGGAGGGCTGCAGCTTGTCACACCCATCACGCCCGGTGCTTCCTCCCCAGCCCTGCTCTGTCTCTCCGTGAGTGCACACACCCTCTGGGGACAGAACCACTGGCTGCCGGGCTTCCTCTCAGCACTTGGAGCTCACGGCTCCTGCGCCTCCTCGCTCCCGCGTGCCTGCACTGCCCGTCCTCCGTGACGGCTTCCTCAGCAGCAGCGTCTTTGAGCTCCCCGTGCACTACTGCGGATTGGAAGCTCACTCGTTTTTGTATGCCAGAGGCATGGTGCACCTGCATGAGAGACCCTCGTGGCTGGTCACCGTCCAGTCCTCTGTTCTCCCACTCCCCCGCCCCGTCAGGATCCCGGGTGCGCGCCCAGAGAGCTTGTCACCACCGGGCCGGGACCCGCTCCTTCTGGGGCCCCGTCTGCGCGTCTCGGGCTGGCAGCACGTGTGCACGGCACGACCCTTCCTGGACAGCGGGCACCAGGCGTCTGCGTCTCCCCTGGCTTCGGTCTTCGTGTGCACTGTTTGCTGAGGCAGTGTTCTCATACTTCCCTTCAGCTCTTTGAACGTCTATTAAAAGTAGCTAAGGTCTGGAGCCTCTGGTGGTGCGGCGGTAGAAAGGCCGCCTTCTACCCGCTAGTGCCACAGTTCAGGGCCCAGCCCCACTGGCTTGGGTATCATGCCGGGCACATGCGTGTGTGCCCCAGAGCCCAGAAGGAGACCGAGGGCTGCAGCCTGGCTGTCCCCGAGGGGAGGGAGCTGGCGTGTCCTCTGGCAAACTTTTTAAAGTAGCTAATTAAAGTCTGCGCCTCCCAAGGCGGACGGCTGGACGCCCCGAGAGCCGGCGAGGGTGTGACCACATGCTATGTCGCACTTCTGCTGAGAGCCAGACACGGAGCACAGTGCCACAGCGCGGGGCCGCAGCCTCGCCGCCCTGCCCAGCTGCTGTCTCTGCTTGCTGTGGCCACGGGCCCCGTGTTCCACTAGCTTCATCCCACCCTGTTCTCTGGGCACAGGGTCAATGGGCACAAGACCAGCTCTCCAGTTACCCGCCAGCAGCTTTGCCAACAGCTTTGTATCACAGGGACTCGCCCCTCCCCCCTCCCACGACAGGGACCTGGCTGTCAGGCCTCACATCAGGGGCGTGGGGGCACTGTGGACCCCTCTGGTCAGCCTGCTCCCTGGGAGAAGCTTGCCCCTGCCAGGCTGAAAACACCGTGTCGCCTCGTGGCTGTCACACTTCCGCCTCCCTCACTGCTGGGCAGGCTGGCCGGGCTGCGCTCTTCCACCCTCACCGCCCAGGCTGGCGGGCCAGCAGGCTCCTGGAACTCCGGTCCCTCCTGGATGGCCAGCGGCACTTGCCAGAGGGCCTCCCAGTGGTGCCGAACTGCTCTGTGCTCAGCGACCACACCAAGGCTTCCTCTCATACCTTGTGGGTCAGGCCTGGCCACTGCCCAGCTGGCCCTGGGGGAGCAGGCAGTGCAGTGGCCAGGCCGGGGACCGCCCGCCTCGTTCAGCGTCACTGCCTCCCTGTGCCGGGTGCCGGGTCTCCCCCTTTACCCCCCAGCAGTGAGCAGCAGAGTCGGTGTAGACGGCGTCCCCAGCACTGCGTCATCACTCCTGCCAGGCGAGGGGGCAGGTGCCTGGTCCCCATCGTGCAGAACCCCAGCTCTGCCTTCCCAGGGCGCACCTGCATGGCACAGCCCGCCCAGCCTGCTAGGGGCCAGCCGCACCTGCCTCACTGCCCACACCTCCTCCTCCCAGAAGGCATGTGCGCTTGCCAGGGACCGACGCAGACGGGCGTGACCGTGCTGCAGCCCTCCTCCACCTCTCCACCGGTCAGGACGGGGCGCACACATGCACCTGCGTGTTTTCAACCTGCCAGAGCCAGGCCTGGCTCCCTTAGGCGCTGCCCTGAGGGCTGACCGGACGCTGCCGACGGCGGACCCCTCGGGCCGCGTCCCCACCCCACCCGTATGAGTGTGCCTCGTGTCTCTGCTTGTGATGTCCTGGGATTAGAGAGCCAGGGCGTTCCTGGGTCCCCAGTACCCACATGTCAAAGAACACACGTAGCCCTCCACATGCTCCGTGGCAGTATTTAAACACGAACGTTTTGTGTCTGGGTCCCCCAAATCCACACGAGAATCTTAACCAAGCAGGGAGCGGATCGAGTCTTGAGCTGGAGCCTGGAAGCGACAGGGAGACAGCTGTGGGGGTGCCTGGGCTTCGCAGCCAGAGCCGGGCTCGGAGAGCGAGGGACCCTGGGACCGGCTCTACGGTCGTTTTCTCATCTAAAGTAGATTCCCCACGGACGTCTTCCCAGGGAACGTCTGATACTTAGGGATAGATTCTCGACATTACGAAGAGACGGGCCTGCCCATGGCCTGCTGGGTAAAGGAGCCGGAGTCCACTTGACTGGTTTGAATCCCCGCCGTGGCAGCTTGAAAGACACACCAGGGGCCTGTGCGTGCCCCCAGGCCCCACGGGGGAGAAACGGAGGTGGAGCTCCACGGCGCGACCACACTGCTGGTGGCTCTCCTCGCTGCATCTGTGGCCAGTGCACACGGCCTGGGCGGAGTAAGTGGAAGGGGACGATGTCTATGCGAGGCCCCGGGGCAGCACAGGACAGAGCTTTCAAACCACGCCTCCCCAGAGCATGCTGCCTTTTTTTTTTTTTTAAGAATTATTTTATTCATCTTTATTTATTTATTTATTTCCAGAGAGGGGGAGAGAGAGAGAGAGAGAGAGAAAGCGAAAAACAAGCCACCAGGTCCGGGACTTGAACCACAGTTGGTCACATGGGAGTCCAGCACCCTTAACTACCACGCCACCTGCCAGCCCCACAGTGTCATTTTCAGACTCACTTTTAACTGTTGATACTAAGTACCGTATGAACCTGGTTGCCAAGAGTGGGAACAAGCACCTCGCGCGGGCCGCGTGGCTGGCTTCTCGCACCGGGAGTGGGAAGATGAGGTCTCGCACTTTCTGCACCGCGCTGCTCTGCCTCGCTGCGAGTGGCTGTAGGGGTGGCCACGCTGCACTCCCTGCATTGCCCCCAGGATCTTGGGCACACTCACACTCAAGCCACTGGGTCTGGACTTGAACGGCCGTCGGCCACGTGGGACCCAGTGGCACCGAGCGTCACATGGGGTGGGCCTCGGTACTGTGCGTTCTGAGCCAACGGGTACCTAAACTCGTGAAGACGCCAGCCACGGGAAGGCTGCGTGCTAGGGAGCTCCCCAGCAACCCCCCTGCCACTGCCGTATTTGACGGGGGGTGTTTCGCGACCACCTTCCAGGGTTCACCACCCTAAGGGAGGGCCCCTTTAAGACAGGCAGAGGCGGGAAGCCACGTCTCAGGTGAGGAGCCAGTGGGCCCTCCATTCCTGGCCATCCTGCCCGCCCACACAAAGGCCCTGGGACCCTGGTGCCTCACGAGGCTCCTCATTGCCCCCTGCTGGAAGCCCAGTGGGTGCGCACTTGGCTGGCTCCCAGCACTGCCTCATGGTTCCCGGGGCTGCCCACGCCCCATGGCAGGAGCCCCCACTAGGCGCACGCTCTGCTCACCCTCGGGTTCCCCACCGCAGCTGGGCCCAGGGGCTCTGAGGTGGTGGAAAGGGCCCGGTGGCCGTGTGCACCACGGAGGTGCCCCTCTGCACAAGTTCCCCCGTGGCCGGCGACCAGCAGGAGGGCCTCCGGAAGGACCTCCCAGCCCTGCTCCCTGGCTGCTCAGGCCAGCTGGGACGGGGCAGCGAAGCCCGCCCTCTCCTCCTTTCTGCTCCGCAAGGCTGAGCAGGTTCCCACGACCCTCGGAGAGCCGTGAGGCATTACTCCGGAGGGCCGAGTGCAGGCCTGAGGACTGAGCACAGCCGCGTCCCTCCCACGTGTTCATCAGCCAGGACTTGGGCACGCACACGCACGCACATACGTCTGGCATGTCCTCATGCTGCAGGGCTGGATTTGAACTGCGCGGCCAGTCAGGGGAGCCAGTCCCGGACCGTGGACTCGGCATGACCTGGGGCATTTCTCAACCCCAGGCTGAGGTCCTGCGCCTCCCTGTCTCAGGCAGCTTCCCTGCTGTGATGAGGGCGGGCAGGGCCCCCCCACAGCTCTTGGGGCCAGACCCCTTCCAGACAGGCCTCTGCACGCCTGATCTTGCCTGCCTGGGGCGCTGGCTTCACGCTGGGTCCTCTGAGAACGAAGGCTGAGACAGAAGTTAAGGCCCCCCGGGGGGCTCGGCGAGAGAACAGGCTGTTGGGGACCAGCCCTGGGCCCCAGGTGGCGTCTGGCTGTCCACTCCTCTGCCCACTTTCACGGGCTGTCGGGAGACGTGGCTGAGGGGGGGCTGCGGGCCCCAGGGTTCGAGGGTGGCCCAGCTGCACCCAGCCCTGGGGGGGTGCAGGGTGTGCCTGGGCCCTGGAGGGCAAACGGGACACATGCGACCCCAGGACAGCCAGGACAGGAGGGCCCACTGCACCTTCTGAGCTCCTGCCCTGCCCAGGGCACGGCCGCTGCTGGGCTGTACGCACTCCAAGCACCGAGTGCTGACGGTCCCCACAGCCCAGGGACACATGTGCTGGCCAGGGAGAGACAGAGGGCAGGCGGCCACGCACAGGTGACACCCACTGGCCTGGGCACTCCCTGATGGGGGTAGCTGTTTGGACAGCAAACTTGTCACCCATTGTCACCTGGGGCCGGTGCAGAAGGCAAGCGAACTGCAGGTGCCACGCCCTTGAAGACAGCACAGGCCGCCTGCCCAGGGTCTGCGACTGATGGCAGAGAGCTGACGCCCTGGCACTCGGCCCCCCGTGTGCCCGCCATACCCAGGGCTCCATGAATGAGCGCTCTGACCACCCCCACCCACCCTCCGGTCCTTCCTGGGTACATAAGGGTTTCCTTATTAGTTTTCTTTTCTTCTTTTCCTTTTAAATTTTTGCCCTCGGGTATGTGCTCTCACCAGAGAGAGAGACAGACACAGAGAGGGGGAAAGTGAGCACTCACTCCCAGGGGGGATGGCCGCCCCACAATCCCACCTCCCCCATCCTCCTCCCAGGATTTTGTGCACGTAGGCACACGCCCAGTGGGAGTCTGAGCCACCAGCTCCAGGACTCGAACCGCGGTGAGCCACGTGGGAGTCCAGAGAAGGAACTGTTACATCCGCTGGCCCCTTTCCTTCCTTCCTTCTTTTTTAATTGCCAGAGGGTGCCTGCATTCACCTGAGACAGAGAGAGGGCCCCAGTGGTATGGTCACCCACACTCCCTGCTCCTCCATGTTCCTGGCCTGGCAGGGTTCATGCCACAGTCACCAGATGGGACCTGGCTCCCTCGCCTCTGGGCTTCGGGGCTGGCTCCCTCTGACTTTTGTTGTTGTTGTTGTTAAAAGAATTATTTATTTCAGGGCTGGCAGGTAGCATGGTGGTTAAGGGTGCTGGACTCTCATATGACCGACTGTGGTTTGAGTCCTGGACCTGGCAGCTTGCTTTCACACCCCCCCTCCCTCATTCTCTCCCTCTCTGATCAAACTGAAATTAATGAATAAATAAATTAAATTAAAAAACAATTCTTTTTTAAAAAACAGCTCTACTCTCTTTAAAAAATTATCTCATTTTATTTATAATTATCATTATTTTTTCACATGCACTCACCAGAGAGGGACAGAGAGAGAAAGTGAAAAAAGCAAGCCGCCAAGTCTGGGACTCAAACCACAATCAGTCACGTGGGAAGTCCAGTACCTTAACCACTATGCCACCTGCTGCGCCGCCCCCCACCCCTTTTTTTTTTTGAAATAATTTTCTTTTTCATTATTTTATTTATCATTATTATTTTAATTTGATGAGAGAGAGAGAAGGAAAATGAGAAAGCAAGCTGCCAGGTCCAGGACTCAAATCTCCATCGGCCATGTGGGTGTCTAACACCTTAACCACTACACCACCTTATGCTCCCCGACTTTTTTTTTTTTTTGGAGAGGTTTTTGCTATCGGGCAAGTGTGCTTGCCAGAAAGAGAGAGACAGAGACAGAAAATGAGAAATCACCCCCCTGGGGGGATGGCCACACCACAATCCCTCCTCTTCCATTCTCCTCTTGGGATCTTGGGCATGCACACACATGAGCCCGGCTTGAGTTTAAGCCATTGGGTCCAGGACTTGAACCACAGTCGACTACATGGGAGTCCAGCGACATAGACATTATGGTAACTGCTGGTCCCTTTCTGCCTCTCTAATTGTCTCTCTGGCAAGTGCATGTGCCCTATAGCAAAATCTAAAGAAAAAAGAAGAGTTGTGTCATCTGACTTATAGACCTACAATATGCAGCCGCAGCGTGGTGTCAGCCCAGCTGTGGTGGGCAACTCTTCTAAATTCATTTTTTTGAGGTGATCTTGGCTGTTCATGGTCCTTTGTATTTCCACAGTAATTTTAGAATCAGCTTCCTGTCAGATTCTCAAATTCTTACAAAATCAAACAAACAAACCTTGCTGGGATCAAGGTGGAGAATATCTTAACAATGAATCTTTGGATCCATGAACATGGTACATCTTTCTGTTGACATAGGTGTTGAATTTTTCTCAGCAATATTTTATAGCTTTCAGTGTTCTTGTCTTATACACCTTTTATTGGAAGTAGTTGTATTTCAACTTGCTATTTCTAATGATATTTTAAAGATCAGTTTCTGATTGGTCATTGTTTAAACATAGAAGTACAATTCATTTGGGGGCCAGTAGGTGGCATGGTGTCTGAAGTCTGAAGTGCTGGATTCCCACATGGCCGACCAGTTTGAGTCCTGGACCTGGTGACTTGAAAAATCATGACAAATAAATAGCTAAATAAATGAATAAATAAATGTCTAAAAGGGGGAGGGGAGAAGTACAATTGATTTGTATCTTGACCTTGTGTCCCATAACATTTCCAACCTCATATAATAGTTCTAGTAGTGTTTTTCTATTAGATGCTTCACAGGCAATCATGCTACTGGCAAGTAGTTTCTCTTCTTCCTTTCCAATATGGATGTCTTTGATTTACTTAGTTTATTTATTTATTTATTTTTTGCCACTGGCTAGAACTGCCAACACAACACTGTCTTTTTCCTGATTTTAGGGGGAAAGCAGTTCATCTTATACCCTCAAACATGATTTTGTTGCTGTTGTTATTGTTCACTTAGTCTTTAAAGGGAAGGGCTGAAGATAAGTTGGTGATGTCTACTTTATGTTTTTTATCTTAACTATGCCAATCTAATTAGAATTCCCTGTATATGAAATATTGCCTTTTAGTTAATTTTAGTATGGTTTACGTATACTATCAAGTAAAGCCTATATAACATATGATATATTTTATAAATTATTTGCAAGCTTAGATGCTTTTATTTATTTATTATTATTTTTGGAGAGGTTTTTGCTATAGGGTACGTGTGCTCGCCAGAAAGAGAGACAGAGAGACAGAAAGCGAGAAATCACCCCCCATGGGGGATGGCCACACCACAATCCCTTCTCCTCCATTCTTCTCTCAGGATCTTGGGCATGCACACACACGTGCCTGGTGTGAGTTTTAAGCCACCGGGTCCAGGACCTGAACTGCGGTCGACTACATGGCAGTTCAGCGACATAGCCATTATGCTAACTGCTGGTCCCCAGACATGATACTAGCTGCAATTTTGTCATAGCTGCTTTTTAGTTCCCTTCTCTTCAATTTTCTGGAGAGACTTTTGTAGAATTGGTATTCATTTTCCTTAAATGTTTGGTAGCAACCTTCAGTGAAGCCATCTGGGCTTGGAGTTTATTTTGCACAATGGATTTTTTTTTTTTTTTGAGAGAGATTTTCACTGTAGGGCGCGTGTGCTCGCCAGACAGACAGAGAGAGACATAGAAACAGAAAGAGAGAAATCACCCCCCAGGGGGGATGGTCACGCCACAATCCCTTCTCCTCCATTCTCCTCTCGGGATCTTGGGCACGCACGCACACGCGCCCGGCGTGAGTTTTAAGCCACCGGGTCCGGGACACGAACCGCGGTCGACTACGTGGGAGTCCAGCGACATAGCCATTACGCTAACTGCTGGTTCCCTGCACAAAGGATTTTAAACTACAGATCCAAATTCTTTCATAGAAACAAGCCTACTCAGGCTATTTCTTCTTGGGTGAGCTTTTATCTTCATATTTAAAATTTCATCTTCATTTTTGAAATATGTTTTCCCTTAGCAAAGAATTCTGGGCCAGCCCCTCGGCCCGATGGCCGTATGAGCTACATCCTACATGGTCAACTGCCATTTGCATCTCAACCCCAGCAGTTCGAAATGTGCTGGGCCTATGTGTGTGCCCCAAGTCCCCACAGTATGGAGAAACAGAGGAGAAGGATTGTCGTATGACCATGCCCCCACTGGGGGTGCTTTCCCCCTCTCTGTCTCAAAAGAATTATAGGTGGGGGCCCGCAGGTGCCATGGTAATTAAGGCACTGGACTCCCACATGGCTGACCATGGTTGTGTCCCAGACCTGGTGGCTTGCTTGCTCACTTTCCCTCTGACTGCCTCTCTCTGGTCAAATTAAAAAATAATGATAAATTGGGGCCAGCAAGTGGCATGGTGGTTAAAGGTGCTGGACTCCCACATGGCTGACCACGGTTCAAGTCTCGGTTCTGTCTCACTTCCTCTCTCTCTGTCTCTCTCTGATCAAACTGGAAAGTAATAATAATAATAAAGTTAAAATAATTCTTTAAAATAATAATGATAAATAAAATTAAATAATTTAAAAAGAATTCTAAGTAGATGGTATTTTTTCTTTCAATTTATTATTATTATTATTATTTAATTTGCTGTAGGGTACATGCACTCGCTTAGAGAGAGGAGAAAAAAAGCACGCACCCCCAAGGCCCGGGACTCAAATTGCAGTTGGCCACATGGGACCCAGCCGCCTTAACCACCACACTGCCAGCTGGCCCCGGAAGGCCAGGTTTGATTCTCAGAACCCTGGGAGGGCTGGCTGGAAGAAGGTAGCCCCACACTACGTACCAGGCATCATGTTTGTCATCATGTCTCTACATGGGCTTCTCCAGACCACACAGAGGAACACCTGGGGTTGGAAATACCTGCTGGGGGGCTGGCAGGTGGCATGGTGGTTAAGGGCAATGGACTCCCACATGGCTGACCACAGTTCGAATCCTGGACCTGGTGGTTTGCTTTCTCACTTTCCCCCTTCTCTCTCACGCTATCCCTGTCTAGTCAAATTTAAACAAACAAACAAACAAACAAAGTTAAGTAAAATAATTCTTGAAAAAAAGAAAGTCCCTCAGCCAGAGCCCAGAGCCCCAGGAGTTCTCTTCTTGCCTCCACACGTCCCTGGTGGGATTTTCCTTACCCTGCAGCCAAGTACAGCCCTCGGAGGACCTGGACTTCAGTCTGCTTACACAGGCGGAGTCCTCATCTCCTCTCCCGAGGGTCTGCTACAACGCAAGGCTTAGGGCCAGCAGGTGCTGTAGGTGCTCTGTTGCTGGACTCCCACGTGGCTGACAGTGGTTCGAGTCCCAGACCTGGCAGCTAGAAACTCACGCCAGGTGCAAGTACATGTGTGCCCAAACCCCCGAGAAGAGAAGGGGCTGTGGCATGACCAATCCGGGGGCGACCCCTCACTGTGTCTCTCCAGTGAGCACACATGCCGATAGCAAAACTCTCAAAAAACAAAACCTAAGGCTTTGGGCATCTAGGACTAGCGGGCTCCTCAGGAAGCGTCAGCTCTCACACCAGTCCCCGCACTCGTGACGGGGTGTGTACTGGTGAGAGAAGGGGGGCCCCTCCATGGGCCCAATCGTCCCAGGACCCCTCTCTAGTCCTCCAGCCCGCTGGGTCTGTGCATGTGCCGGAACGTTCCAGGCTGGCGTGGGATCTGAGCCATGTCAGCACACAGCTCTGGCCTTGCTCAAGCGGAGCTCACCACTGGCGCAGGGCGCTTGGCCCAGCCCAGGAGTCCCTCTGTGCGCTCCAGGTCTGTGTCTGGGATGCCCGTCAGGGCTGGCTTCCAGGACATGAGGCCTCCCCAGGGCGGCCTTACGGGAGCCGCTCCAATCCCGTTCTGGGTCGGCTCCCGCCCCATCTGCCCAGGGCACTGCCTGGCCTGTTCAGAGGCCCACGAATTACCTGCCCACCCAAGGTGGCCTGTGGCCAGGGCCTAGCAACAGGGCTCGGCCCAGAGCCCAGCCTGGCAGGAAGCCTGAGGCAGAGCCTGTGCCGAGAGCCCTATGGGGTCTGGCCGTGGTACAGGCTGACCGCCTCTCTGGGCAGCTCCCTACCCTCTCCTGCTCGGGCCCCACCGGCCCACCTGGCCGTCTCCACCCCAGGACCAGTTCCTGCTTCTGGTGGGGCAGGCAGGGTGGGCCGGAGTCGGGCGGCACAGGGTTGATGGCGGCACCAGCCATGGTGACTGACACCCGCCCACGCCCTCACGGGCCAAGGAGGAGGCCTTGTACAGGTGAGGTCGGGATGGCAGCCTGAGGGCCCCACGGGGACGCCCGGTGGGGCCCTGCTCGTGGCCCAGCTTCACGCTCACTCACACGGCGGCACCTGACGGGCTGGCCGAGGCACAGGCTGGGGTCACGGTCCTGCCCGGCAGACCCCCAGGGCCTGACAGCCAGGCCACTGTCCACAGCGCTGGCTCTGCTCCATCGTCTGAGCCAGGTCTCAGTCCCAGAGCCTGGAGAGGACGGGCCCTGCCAGATGGCCTCACTACACCGCAGTGTAGACCGCGGCTGCCCTAGCCCTCCCCTGGAGGGACGCAGGCCTTACCTGGCAAAGCTGGGGAGAGCGGACACCAGGCCAGCGTGCTGAGAGCCAGGCGAGCGCTCGTCCCAGGGCACGGGCGATGACCCACGCCAGGATTCGGGGGCCGGTCATGGGTAGGACATCCAGTCCTGGTGGAGGACAAGCACCGAGCCTCGTGGTCCTACCGGGATGGAAGCAGCGCCGCCTCTGAGAGGCCCCTCGGATCCAGAGGTTGGACGCCATGCACCCAAGGGCAACAGCAGCCTGCTTAGCGGACGCACGAAGGCGTCCGTCCCGAGTGGGCCCGGGGAGGTGGGCAACTCCCATCTTGGAAGAGAGACCGTCCCGCCCCTTCAGAGCCCAGCAGGTCCCAGGGGTCTACGTGGCCAGGCCACAAGGCTTTCAGCTCTGAAGCAAGGGGCCATCTGCAGAGGGGACGGCCCGGGTACCGGTGGGGACAGCACAGCCTTCGCTCCTAGTGGGACTCGTGCCCTGGGCTCAGCAGGCGTCGCAGGTAGGACGGGTGCAGCCCTGGGCTCCCGTAAGACCAGAGGCTGCCCGAGCAGGTGGCTCCCCCCCACACACCTGCCACATCATAGCCCAGAAGGAGCAGAGGACAAAGCGCAGGCCGGCCCCGTCTGGCAGGTATGGTCCGGCCAGAGTGCTGAGCTGTCAGTCATGCCTCCCGTGGAGGACTGCGGCTTGGGTGGGAGGCTGGCAGCGGTGAACAGCTGGCCCGCCGCCCTGAAAACCCAGCGGGAGCCTCTGAAGAAGGCAGCGGGCCAGCTGGGGGGGCAGCAGTAGCCCCCACTCGAGAGGAGCCAGATCCCACATGGTGACTGGTTCAAATCCCTGGTCAGCCTGGAACATGCCAGGCGTGCACACCAGTGTCTAGGACACAAGGGACAGGACGGAGGAGCATGGCCAGGCCCCGGGGACGCTCGCTCTGTCGTGAATAAAGAAAACATGACACTTCAGGGGCCGGCAGGTGGCCCGGGGTCCACCTCGACTCACCAGGGGCACCCATGACCCCGGCTGGCTACGGGCAGGACTGAGACCCAGGGACCCTGGAGGGGCCTGTCTTCCTCTCGCTTGAAAGAAAGCAAGCAACAAAATTAAACAAATAAACAAAAAAAAAAGAAAAAAAAATAAGCAAGAACTTGCAGCTGTCAGACCACGAACCACCTGGCTGTGGTGCTGTCCCCGAGGCCTCTACGTCAGGCCATGGAACCAGTCGGGCCACACAGGTCCGGGACCCGAGGGTGGAGGCAGGAGGGCCCCCCACCGCCCTCCCAGCAGGGCCGTGCGCTCCCCGAGCCTGCCTTTGAGCTGGGAGGGCTCGTGGGTCCTGTCCCCAGGAGGACACTCTCGGCGTCTCCTGCCCACGGACATCCGGCCTCGAGCAGTGTCCTCACCAGCCCTCCCTCCACACACCAAGCCCAGGACAGGTGACAAAACCAGGCAGGACCCAGGGGGAGGTTGGAATTGCTTTTATTGGGGCGGCGCCGCAGGGCCCCGCCCATGGTCGGGTTAGTGTTCTGCCCTCGCAGGCGGCGGGCAGGCTGGCACCTCCACCTGCCGCCAGCCCGGGTTAGTGGGACATGCAAAGCTCAGAGGGGGGTGCAGAGAGCCCAGCTGGTGGCCCTGGGCCAGAAAGGGGTGGAGACTGGTCTGGGCTGGTGTTCCCCAGAGAGAGGCAGGAAGCACCCAGAGTGGGGTTCCACAGGCTCAGTGGGCCCCGGGATCCCCAGGGGAGGCCAGATCTGCAGACCCGCCTGGCCACACCCAGCCAGAGCTCCGTCTTCCACCCAAGCCTGGGTCTCAGGGACTGGGTGCGAGGGAGCACACGGAAGGCACTTGCTGGGGAGCTGAGGCTGGACGCTGAGCCAGCGGGGGCCTGGGGCCTGGGGGCAGGGGACAGTGGGTGGGCTATAGAGGCGACAACG
>NW_006159829.1:157957-158178 GCF_000334495.1 Tupaia belangeri chinensis | reverse complement strand
TATGGCCGGGCCGAGGCTCTTGCCCAGAGGGAGCCTTCCTGGGAGGACGGGGGTGGGCTGTCCCAGAGCCGGACCCCCCAAGGCACCTGGCTGGCTGTGGTGAGTGGCGGGGGGAGTGGGGAGCCCGAGGGCCGGGCTGGGCCGGCCCTGCGTCGGCGGTCCTGGTGGCAGAGATCAAGGGCGCGTTCCTGGTCTTTTTGGTTGCACTTTAGGGACCGCGT
>NW_006159829.1:157655-157892 GCF_000334495.1 Tupaia belangeri chinensis | reverse complement strand
GGGACTGGGAGGGGCCCGGCCCAGGCCACTGGCTCTGTAGACTGGACCCTTACCTTCCCAAGGGACAGGAGCTTCTCTGAGCAGACCGGAGAGAGCAGTCCCAGGTCGCCCTCCATCCCTGGCAAAGTCCACCAGACAGGCAGGCTGTCCCCGGGATGCGAGGGGGACACTGGTCGGGGCTCTCCATGGACGTGACCAGCACCAGCCTCCCTGGGTGACGAGTCCTGGTGGGCAAGC
>NW_006159829.1:152789-157544 GCF_000334495.1 Tupaia belangeri chinensis | reverse complement strand
CGCAGCGGCCTCCAGCAGCCGTAGCCCCGTGCCCTCCTCCACCATGCTGCGGTCCAGCGCGTCCTTGTAGGAGATCTTGAGCTTGGTCTTGGGGCAGGTGAGGTACTTGGAGTGGGCGCTGACGTCACGCAGCTTCTGGGCCGTGCGGGCGTCCACAGTGCCTCGCTGCAAGGCCTCCTCCAGGGGCACGCGGCCCGGCGTGTCGGGCTCGATCAGGCCGCCCGTCAGGTACTGCACCTCCAGGAAGCGCTGGCCCGCCTCGTAGTACAGCCAGCCCTTCTTCAGGGCCTGGGCGGCCGACATCTTGGTCTTGGTGCGCGGGTCCTCGAAGCCGCAGAAGGCCTTCTGGGCCAGGTTGATGCGGTCCACCATGACCCGGTCCACCAGGCCCTTGTTGGCGGCCTCGGTGACGGGGAAGCGCTCACCGGTGCTGGGGTCAATGATGCCCCCGGTGCAGGCCTGGGCCTCCAGCAGCCGCTGCCCGGTGATGTTGTCCACCAGGTTGCGGTGCATGGCCTCCGTGACGGACACCTTCTCCAGCGTCTCTGTGTCCAGGATGCCGGCCACGGGGCCCGTCTCCTCAGTGGGGTCGGACCAGGAGGCCAGCTGGGTCCTGGAGGCGGCCGGGCTGATGGGGTAGGACGACGAGGAGCCCACCGAGGAGGAGCGGGAGCGGAACCCACCGGCGTTGCCCGAGAGCATGTCGGCGAACTCGGTGATGGAGAGCGTGCCGGCGCGATACTGGTCCAGCGCCGAGCGGTCGATGAGGTTCTTGGAGATGGCGTCGTCGATGTCGTACTGGCGGCCGGAACGGCGGTCGATGATCATGGACTTGACCACGCCGTCCGAGGACGAGGTGGTGATCTCCTCCCACTCGCACTCCTGCTCCGACAGCTCCAGGTACGTCTGGTGGTCGATGAGGCCCTTGCGGTAGGCTTCGTACACCGACATCTCCTTGCCCGTCTCGGGGTCCACGATCACCACGCGGCGCTTGCGGACCGAGGACTTGGAGGACGTCTTCCGCTCCCGCTTCCTCTCCTTGAGCGGCAGGAGGCGCAGGCCCGTCGCGGGGTCCGTGACGCAGCGCTCCATGAGCTGCAGGTAGGTGAGGTTCTCCTCCGTGTTGGGGTCGAAGAAGCCCTTGGTGTCATCCGAGGGGTCAGTCAGGATCTCGTTCATCTCCTCGTCAAACAGGCCGCGCTGGTAGGCCACCTCCACGGGCAGGCGGTGGCTCTCCTCGGGGTCGATGATGCCGCCTGTGGCGATCTGGGCCTCCAGCAGGCGGATGCCGTGGTCCTTGAGGATCAGGCCCTTCTTCATGGCCTGGAACAGGGAGATGAGCTTCCCGGAGTAGGGGTCCTTGTAGCCGGTGACGGCGCGCTCGGCCGACAGCAGCTTGTCCTTGAACTCGGGGCCCACGATGCCCATGCGCACAGCCTCCTCCACGGTCAGCTTGAGCCCTTTGATGGGGTCGATGACGTAGCCCGTGGCCGCCTGTGCCTCCAGGAGCTCGAAAGCCGTGCCAGGGCGGATGATGCCCTTCTTCATGGCCTGGTACACCGACAGCCGCTCTTTGGTGGCGTCTACGAGGACGCCGGCAATGCAGCTGGTGCCCTCGAGGAACTTCTGCAGGTTCTTGGTGACCTCCTCGATGGAGGTCAGGCCCTCCTGCAGCTGCAGTGCCGTGGCCTCGTCCATGACCTGCGAGCGCACCAGCTCCTCCACGGTGATCTGCTTGCGCAGGCCGCGGAAGGTCAGCTTGCGGGTGTCCGAGAGCGGCAGGAGCAGCTGGCCGCTGTCCTCGTGGCGGCGGCAGCGCTTGAGCAGCTGCGTGTAGCTGAGGCGCTCGTCCGTGGAGGGGTCCACGTAGCTGCGCACCTCGCTGGGCTCCGACAGCCGGTCGTGCGTGTCCTTATTGAGGTAGCCGCGCTGGTAGGCCACCTGCAGTGGGAGGTGGAAGCCCAGGCGGGGGTCCACGATGCCTCCGGTGGCCAGCTGGGCGTCCAGCAGCCGCAGGGCCTCCTCGGCGGGGATCAGCTCCTTCCCCATGGCCTGGAAGAGCGAGATGGGCTGCTCAGTGTAGGGGTCACGGTAGCCGGTGACGGCCCGCTCGGCTGACAGCAGCCGGTCATGCAG
This sequence comes from Tupaia belangeri chinensis, assembly GCF_000334495.1. Lineage (NCBI taxonomy): Eukaryota > Metazoa > Chordata > Mammalia > Scandentia > Tupaiidae > Tupaia > Tupaia belangeri. The sequence goes on along the minus strand of NW_006159829.1, from coordinate 155,408 downwards.
CTCGGGGCCAACCAGGCCCTTGCGAACGGCCTCGTCCACGGTGAGCCGCTCGCCCTTCAGAGGGTCCAGCAGGAAGCCCGTGGCCGCCTGGGCCTCCAGTAGTGAGCGTGCCACCTCCACGCTCAGCAGCCCCTTCTTCAGTGCCTGGTAGACAGTGAGTGTCTGCCTAGAGCCGGGCAGGTAGACGCCGGCCACACAGCCTGTGCCGTAGAGGTAGCGCCGGGCGGACTCTGCCTCCAGGACCTCGCGGAGGCTCTTGCTGCCGGCCCGGAGCAGGTTGTAGGTCTCGAGAGAGATGATGCGGGCCTCGTACAGGTCGTCGGCCGTGAGGCGGCGGCGCACGTAGTCGTAGGAGGCCCGGTCCTGCTGCCGGATGATCTCAGTCTTCTCGATGATCTCGATGATGATGACGATCATACGCTCCCTGGTCACACGGCCAGCCTGGAAGTCGGCCATCAGCCGGGCCCGCTGCTCCTCGGGGATCAGGTCCGACTGCATCACCTCCCACAGGGACATAGTGGAGCCACCGTGGCTGCCGCCACCGGGGATGTCAATCTGTGTCTCCTCGAAGGCCCTGCGGGTCTCCTCCTCCGTGTACACCTGCGTGGACTCCACCACCTCAGCCTTCTCTGCCCCCTTGAGCGGCAGGAGGCGCAGGCCCGTCTCAGGGTCCTCCACGCAGCGCTCCAGCAGCTGCCGGTAGGTGAGGTTCTCGTGCGTGTTGGGATCAAAGAAGCCCTTGGTGTCGTCGCCGGGGTCTGCCAGCACGCGGTTCGTCTCCTCGTCGAAGTAGCCGCGGTAGGCCACCTCCACGGGCACACGGTGGCTGTGCACGGGGTCGATGATGCCGCCCGTGGCGATCTGGGCCTCCAGCAGGCGGATGCCGTGCTCCCGCACGATCAGGCCCTTCTTCATGGCCTGGAACAGGGAGATGGTGCTGCCTGAGTAGGGGTCTCGGTAGCCAGTGACGGCCTTCTCGGCGGACAGCAGCTTCTCGTGCAGCTCGGGGCCCACGACACCGGCTTTCACAGCCTCGTGGACATAGAGGCGCTGGTTCCTCACGGGGTCCAGCAGGAAGCCAGTGGCTGCCTGGGCCTCAAGCAGGAGCGTGGCTGTGCTGGGCCGGAGCAGGCCGTGCTGCCTGAGTAGGGGTCTCGGTAGCCAGTGACGGCCTTCTCGGCGGACAGCAGCTTCTCGTGCAGCTCGGGGCCCACGACACCGGCTTTCACAGCCTCGTGGACATAGAGGCGCTGGTTCCTCACGGGGTCCAGCAGGAAGCCAGTGGCTGCCTGGGCCTCAAGCAGGAGCGTGGCTGTGCTGGGCCGGAGCAGGCCACGGTGCATGGCCTCGTAGATGGTCACCTTCTCCTTGCAGTCCTCCAGGTAGATGCCGGCGAGGCAGCCGCTGCCCTGCAGGAGCGTCCGTACAGACCCCACCTCTGAGAGCTCCCTGACCGACGTCCCGCCATCTGTGAGCTGCTTGAACTGGGCCTGGCTGAGGACGCCGGCCGCCAGAAGCTCGCTGGCCGGCACGGGGGCCGGGAGGCCGCTGAAGGACAGCCTGTCCTGCCGCCGGGTCTCCACCTCCTCGACAATGGTGATGAGGATCTTGATGACCTTCTCCACGGTGACCTTGCCGGTGCGGAACTGGCGTAGAAGCTCCTGCCGCTGCTCCTCGGTGAAGTACTCGGAGCTGATCAGCTCCCACACTGTCACCGTCCTGCCCTGGAAGCTGCCCACAGGGACCTCGACGGTGGCCTTCTCCAAGGTCTCGCGGGCCTGGCGCTCTGAGCAGAGGCCCTGCTGCTGGGCACGGGTGGCCTTCTCTGAGAGCGGCAGCAGGCTCAGCCCGGTCAGCCCGTCGGGCCGGCAGCGCTGTTGAAGCTGCCCGTAGGTGACAGGCTCCTCGGTGCTGGGGTCCCGGTAGGCTCCGGTGCCATCCTGGGGTGTCGACAGGGCTCTGCTGGTCTCTTCATCCAGGCAGCCTCGGGCACAGGCGACATCTCGGGGCACGCGGAGGCTCTTGCTGGGATCCACGATGCCCCCCGTGGACAGCTGTGCGTCTAGCAGGCGCATGCCCTGCTCACGGGGGATGAGGCCCTTCTTCCAGGCCTGGAACAGGGGCACGCTCTGCCCCGAGTAGGGGTCCCGGTACCCTGTTACAGCCTTCTCTGCAGACAGCAGCTTCTCGTGCAGCTCAGGGCCTACCAGGCCGGCGCGCACTGCCTCGTCCACGGTCAGCCGTGCACTCGTGGCAGGGTCGAGGATGTGCCCCCTGCCAGCCTGAGCCTCCAGCAGGGCCACGGCCACCTCCGCCTCCAGCAGCTCTCTCTGCAGGGCCTCGTAGATGCTCAGCCTCTGTGCCGCCTCCTCCAGCCACACGCCAGCGATGACACCAGCGCACCCCCGCCGCACCGCGTCCACCTCAGCCACCTCCTGCACGGAGCGCTCGCCCCGCTGCAGCTGGCGGTAGAGGCCCTGCTCGATGACGCGGCCCTCCAGCAGCTCGGCGGCAGGCACCAGGGCACGCAGGCCCTCGAAGCAGAGCTGGCCCTTGCGCTCCTGCTCCTCCACCACGGTGATGACAATCTTGATGACCTTCTCCACCGTGATGCCGCCC
>NW_006159829.1:149350-149819 GCF_000334495.1 Tupaia belangeri chinensis | reverse complement strand
CTGGCGGTGGAGGCCCTGCTCGATGACGCGGCCCTCCAGCAGCTCGGCGGCAGGCACCAGGGCACGCAGGCCCTCGAAGCAGAGCTGGCCCTTGCGCTCCTGCTCCTCCACCACGGTGATGACAATCTTGATGACCTTCTCCACCGTGATGCGGCCCGTGCGGAACTGCCGCAGCAGGTCGCGCCGCTGCTCCGCCGTGAAGTGCTCCGAGTTGATGATCTCCCAGATGGTCACCGTCCTGCCCTGGAACTTGCCAAATGGTGCGGACACGGTCGCCTTCTCAAAGACGTCCCGGGCCTCTGAGTCTGTGTAGACCAGCTCAGCTCCCTTGGCGGCCTTATCCGTGAGCGGCAGGAGGCGCAGGCCCGTGTCGGGGTCCTCCACGCAGCGCTCCAGCAGCTGCAGGTAGGTGAGGTTCTCGTGCGTGTTGGGGTCGAAGAAGCCCTTGGTGTCATCACCGGGGTCCGCC
>NW_006159829.1:148694-149127 GCF_000334495.1 Tupaia belangeri chinensis | reverse complement strand
CCACCTGCCACTCGGCCGCCGGTTCTGCACAGGGTCCAGCAGGAAGCCTGAGGCTGCCTGGGCCTCCAGCAGGATGAGGGCGGTGCCAGGGCTGAGCAGCTGTCTCCGCAGGGCCGCGTAGATGCTCAGCTTCTCGCCGTTGGGCTTCAGCAGCAGCCCCGCGACACTGCTGTGGCCCTGCAGGTACTGGCGCACGTCGCCCCGCCGCGCGAGCTCTGCCACTGTGGTGTGGCCCTGCGCCAGCCGCTGCAGCTCCTCTGTGCCGAGGATGCCCGCCTCCTGCAGCCGCTGGGCTGGCACCTTCTGGCGCAGGCCGTCAAAGGCATGCTCTGGCTCCACCTCCGCGGTGGGGCCGTCAGGCGCATCCCGGCCATTGGGCAAGGCCTTGGCAGCTGAGGCCCGCGTGGCAGCCACCTCCTCGGATTGCGCCAGC
>NW_006159829.1:141559-148547 GCF_000334495.1 Tupaia belangeri chinensis | reverse complement strand
CCCCCTTGCCCGCCCCCCAGCTCCTGCCGCTCCTGCTCCATCTGCTGCTGCTGCTTCAGCTGCTCCTCGCGCAGCTGCTGCGCTTTGGCCACCTCGTCCTGGAAGAGCCGTTCCAGCTTGGCCTTCTCCTGCTCGATGAAGCGCTCCCGCTCCAGCAGGCTGTCCTTCTCTGAAAGGAAGCTCCGCTGCAGAGCCTGCGTCTCCTGAAGCAGCTGCTCCTGCTGCACCGTCTGCATCTGTGGGGAGGGCACGGTCATGGACTCCCGGGACCCAGGCACCCACCGCCCCACCCAGGATGGTCCCTGGCCCGCCCGTGCATAGAGCCGTACCTCCTCGGACTTGAGCTGCAGCAGCCTGGCCTCCTGCTGGAGCCTGTCCTTCTCACGCTCCAGTTCCGCGATGGCCTCCCGTAGACGCTCCGCATCACGGTCGCTCTGCTGCCGCTGGACCTCCAGCGTCTGCACCAGCGTCACCTTCTCCTGTGTGGCGAGCTCCGTACGGTGCAGCTTCGCGCCGATCTCCTCGGCTTGCTTCCGGAAGCGCTGGGCGTCCTCCTCAGCGCGGGCCTGCGCCCGGCTCATCTCAACCACGCGCAGCTTCAGCCGCTCGGCCTCGGCGCTCATTTCTAGCTGCCGTTGCCGCTCGGCCTCCAGTGTCCTCCGCCGCCTGCCCCAGCTGCCGCGCCATCTGCTCCTTGTCCTCCTGCAGCCGTCGGGCCTGCTCCTGCGCGAGCTCTTTCTGCTGCTGCAGCAGCTCAGCCTCAGCCTTGAGCCGCGTGGCCTCCTGCACCGCCTGTATCTTCTCCTTGAGCATCTTCTCAGCCAGAGCCCGCTGCTGCACCAGGTCCTCTTCCGCCAGCTGCCGCAGCCGCGCTGCCTCCTGGGCAGCAATGCTCAGCCGCGCAGCCTCCTCTGCCACCTGCTTCATCTTCTCGGCCTCCTCCTCCAGGAAGCGCTGTGTGTTGTCCTTGTCGCGCAGGATGAGTGCACGGTTCTCGGCCTCGATGCGCGCCTTGAGCTTGCCCAGCTCCTCCATCTGCACCCGCACAGAGAAGAGCTCCTCCTCCACCTGGCTGCGCTGGCGGGCCGCCTCGCCTTCAGCCGCTGCAGCTCCTCGTCCAGGATGCTCTTCTGGTGGTCGGTCTCCTCCAGCTGCAGTCGCAGCGTCGTCAGCTCCTGTTCCACCTGTGCCTTCTGTCGCAGCGTCTGTTCCGCGAACTTCTTGTGCTTCTGCATCTCTGCGTCCGCCGCCTCCTTCTGCCTCAAGGCCGCCTGCTCCGCCTGCGCCCGCCGCGCCGCCTCCTGCTCCGCCTCCTTGCGCAGCTTCTCCGCGGCAGCCTGGGCCTGGGCTTGGGCCTGGGCCTGCTCCTCCGCTGTCTGCTTCAGCCGCTCTGCCTCCTCAACCTGCCGCCGGGACTGCGCTGCCTCATGCTCAGCCTGGTCCCGTGCCGCCTCTGCCTCCTCAGCTGCCCGCCGTGCCGCCTCCGCCTCGCCGCGCAGCCGCTCCAGCACACTGTGCTCCTGCTGCAGCGTCTGCTGCAGCTCCTGCTCACGCTGCTGCACCACGAAGGCATGCGCCTTCTCCTCCGCCTGCAGTCGCTTCTGGGCAGCCTCCTGGGCCAGCTGCAGCTGTCGCGCGGACTCCTGCTCCGCGCGCTCCCGCAGGCGCCGCGCCTCCTCCACCTTGGCCTTGAGGCGCTCGACCTCGTCCAGTGCGGCCTTGCGCTGCCGTGCGGCCTCCTGCTCAGCAGCCAGACTCTTCTGCACACGGTCCTCTGCCTCGCGGCGCCGCTGCTCCTCCTCGGCCGCCAACTGCCGCTGCCGCGCAGCCTCCAGCTCAGCCTGCTCCTTGCTGCGCAGGGTGTCCTCGGCGTTGCTGCGGATGCGCCCCAGCTCCAGCTCCAGCTCCGCCTTGCCGGCCGCGGCCTTCTCGAAGCTCGCCTTCAGCGCGTGGATCTCCTCCTCCACCTGGCGCCGCTGCCGCAGCGTGTCCTCCACCAACCCCTTCTGCCGCTCCAGCTCGCTCTCCGAGGCCTTGCGCAGCTGGGCCAGCCGCTCCTCGATGTCGGCCTTGTGCTGCGCCGCCTGCTCCTCCAGCCGCCGGCGCTGAAAGGCCTCGTCCTCCGCCAGCCGCCGCAGACGCTCGTTCTCCGCCTCCTTCTCCTTCAGGGCGATCTCTGCCTCTGTCTTGAGCCGTGTGGCTTCACTGATGGCGGCCAGCTTCTCGGCCAGCACCCGCTCCGCCTCCGCCCGCTGCCGGGCTGCATCCTCCTCCGCCAGCTGCCGCTGTCGCTTGGCCTCCTCGGCCAGGGCACGCAGGCGGGCTGCCTCCTCAGCCAGTTCGCGGAAACGGCCGGCCTCGGCCTCCAGCCTCTGCTTGGACTTCTCCGTGGTGGAGCGCGACTCCTCCTCGGCCCGGGCCTTGCTGGCCAGCAGCACCTCCATCTCAGCCCGCACCTTGGCCAGCTCGGCTTCGAGCTCCTGGCGCTTCTGCGTGGCGCCAGCAACTTCATGCTGCAGCCGGGCCAGCTCCTCCTCCAGGAGCTGCCGCTGCTGCTCCCCCTGCTCAGTCTCGGCCCGCAGGCGGATCAGCTCCTGCTCTGCGGCCAGGCGCTGCTGCGCGGTGCCCTCTGCCAGCTGCCGCTGCTTCTCCAGCTCCTGCTCGGCCAGCTCTCGCTGGCGCACGGCCTGCTCCTCCGCCTTGCCGCGCCTCCGCGCTTCTCGCTCCGCCTCCTCCTTCTGCTTCTCGGCCTCGGCCTGCGCCAGGCTCTTCTGCTGTGCCACCTCCTCTGCCTGCAGCCGCAGCCGCAGCGCCTCATTGGCCTTCAGCTGCCAGCGCTCCAGCTCGCGTTCTGCCTCCTCACGGGCCCGCTCAGCCTCAGCCTGCTGCTGCGCCCGCCGCTCTGCCTCCTCCCGCAGTTGGGCCACCGTCACGTGCTCCTCCTGCAGGGTCCGCTCCAGCTGGGCCGTCTTCTCTGCAAAGGAGGCGCGCTTGCTCTGCAGCTCTACCTCCGCGCTGCGCTGCGCTGTCTCCAGCGCCACCTGCACCTGGCGTGCACGCTCTGCCTCAGCTTGCCTCAGGCGCCGGTCCGCCTCCTCGGCCTGCAGCCGCAGCTCCTCCAGGGCCTGCAGGGCCCGCTGCTTCTCCCGCGCCGCCTCGGCCTCCGCCTTCACGCGCAGGGCCAACTCTGCCTCCGCCTGCCGCTTGCGCTGGCTCTCGTCCTGCACCTGCCTCCTCAAGCGCTCTGCTTCCTCCTGTGCCTGCCGCTTCTGTGCCTCCGCCTCCTCTGCCCGCGCACGCAGCGCCTGCAGCTCCTCCTCGGCCCCGCCACGCTGGCGCTCCGTGGCCTCCAGCTGCAGGCGCACAGTCCGGATTTCCTCCTCGATGCGCAGCCGGCTGCGCTCTGCAGCCTCCACCTGCCGTGCCCTGGCCTGGATCTCGGCCTCCGAGCTCTGCCGCACGTGCTGCAGCTCCTCCTGGATGCTGCGCTTCTGCTGCTGTGCGTCCACCGCCGCCTCCTCGCGCCGAGCCACCTCTTCCTGCATGCGTCGCTGTAGCTCCCGTGCCTCTTGCTCTGCCTGCGCCTTCGCCTGGGCATGCGCCTCGGCCAGCTGCCGCTGCTTCTCCAGCGCAGCCTCCACCTGGGCCAGCCGCTCCCGCTCCTCAGCCCGCTGCTGCTCTGCCAGCCTCTGCGGCCGCAGCGAGAAGGGAGACACCAGAGAGCACGTGAGCGAGCAGCGGGTGCTGGGCACTCACGTGACACGGCACCACCACAGTTCACAGCACAGTGCGGGGGCAGGGAGGACAGAGTCCCGGCGAGCCGAGGAGACAGCGTGCACCCCCCGGGCACTTGCGCGGCCAGCGCGGCCGGCCCCACCATGCTCACCAGCCTGGGGAGGAGGCCTGGCAGACAGGCGACGGAGACAGGCGGACGGAGGGCGCGTGGAAGCAGCAGCTCACGGCCTGCGAGCTACGCCCACCGCAGCCCTGCCTGAGCTCTGCTGGGCCCCGGCGGGGCTCACTGCCCTCTTCCTGACCAGGGCGCTCCCAGACCCCGCGTGGGGTAGAAGGCAGGGGCTCGGCAGGGCGGCCTGAGTGGGGATAGCAGCACAGACCCCGCCAGCTCAGGAGAGACTCGAGCCAGCAGCTCCAAGCAAGGAGGCAGGGCTGCAGGCAGACAGGCAGCCAGCAAGGCTCCCGAGAGGAAGCGGACAGGGCGACTGCCCAGAGCGAGAGACCAAGTGGGCAGGCTGACACAGGAGCCCGAGGAAGAGTGGGAGAGGCAGGGGTGCGTCAGGGCCACGCGCCAACACAGGACGTGGGGAACTGGCCACCACAGGGGAGAGCACGCGGCACTGGGCCAACGCGGGCAGCCGGGGCACCACGCAGGGGCAGTGCTGCCCGCACCAGGCGGGGTTGTTGGGGGTGGGGTAAGTGGCCTCAGGCGGTCCCTACAGGCTGTGCTGGGGGCAGGACAGGCACCAGGATGGCCTCCCCAGCCCCGGCCCTGCCCAGCCGGCCATACCTCCTCCTCCTCCATGCGCCGCAGGGTCTCCCCGATGAACCTGACGTACTGGCTCGTGAGTGTGGTCAACTCGCTGTACCGTGTGCGCAGGTCCACGTACTGCCGGAGCGGTGTTGCCAGGGTCAGCCCTGTGGGTGCCCAGCCCAGGCCCACCCCGTCACCCAGGCTCGGCTCTGCACCCTACCTCCTGGATGACACTCTCCGATCCCGACTGGACCTTGGGCCTCTTGGCTGGGGAGGCCACCGGCTCCAGCTGCGCCTTGTATGTGACCAGCTGGAGCTCGTAGTCCTGCAGTGCAGCCGGTGGTCAGTGGCCAGCTACGCGCAGCCCGGCCAGCCCGCCCACAGCAGGCCCCGCCCGCAGCACGCCGGAGCGGCAGGGCCGGCACCCACCTTGATGGCGTTGATGTACTGCTTGGCTAGGCGCTGGCACTCCTCAACCTTCTCACCATGGCGGCCGATTTCTTCCAGCAGGGCCTGGGAGGGCAGCGTGGTGAACACGCGGCCCAGGGCACCGCACCCCACCCCTTCCCCCCCCTCCCCACCGTACAGTGCTGCTTCCCACCTTCTCCTGCTGCAGCTGGTCCCGGGCGGCCTGGCTGTCGGCTGTACTGCTTGGCTAGGCGCTGGCACTCCTCAACCTTCTCACCATGGCGGCCGATTTCTTCCAGCAGGGCCTGGGAGGGCAGCGTGGTGAACACGCGGCCCAGGGCACCGCACCCCACCCCTTCCCCCCCCTCCCCACCGTACAGTGCTGCTTCCCACCTTCTCCTGCTGCAGCTGGTCCCGGGCGGCCTGGCTGTCGGCCAGCGGCATGCCACGTCGCGCTCCCCATGTCGCTGCTGCAGCCGCTCACCCACCTCCTGGGCCCCGCGCAGCTCGTCCCGCAAGGCGCTGAACACAGGCTGCTTCGCCTCCGCCTGGGCACTCCAGCCCTGGCCCAGTACCTTTAGCGAGGCCTTGGTGGCCTCGAGCTCTGGCAGAGTGGCGGGCACAGCCTGAGCCTCCTTGAGCTGCTCCTCGTGGGCCCGCAGCACCTCCTCGGCCCCTTGCGTGCTGTGGATCACCAGGCTGATGGTCTTGAGCCTGGGGGAGAGCGGAGCTCAGAGCAGGTGGGCAGGCCCGAGCCGCAAGCCCAGGTGGTGGGGTCAGAGGCCTGGAGCGAGCCCGGCCCTGCGGTCACAAGCTCCAGAGAGAAGGGGCTGGGGCCTCTCAGACAGGAACACATGCTCCAGCCTGAAGGTGTCGGGGCACAAGCCAGCCAGGAACTGCAACACCAAGGCCCCAAGGTAGGAGCCCGCGAGCGATGGCCATGACATGGGTGCCTCTGGGGTACCATGTGTGGCCTTCCTGCCCAACGCCAGGCAGGGAGCCACTCGGGTGGAAACGGCACCACATGCCTGGCCCTGATAGCCCTTCCCAACCGCGGGCTACATCCGCGAGCAGGAGGCAGGCACGGAGCAGGAAACACGCAGCAAGGCCGCAGCTCGGACAGGCACGCCAGGGCCCCGAGGGCAACGCTGAAGGGGCCCACAGGAAGGCCCCACATGCATCCTCTGAGGTATGGCAGTAACTGGAGGGCACAGAGGACCCGCAGTGGGCTGGGGAAAGGGAGGTGGCAGGGGACCCTGACGGACACGCACCTCTCCCAGGGCTCTGGGAAGAGGGGGAGCTTCTGGAGCCCTCCCTACTCTCGGTCTCTCAAACCCCAGGGGCCAGGGCTCCTTGGCCCCACTGATGGCAGTCTGCCCACCACAGCGGCTGGCACCCCCCTGCACTTCTGCCACTCCCACTCACATCCAGTCACCAGGGAGTCCCGTGGCACCACACTTGGCATGGGTCAGGCTCCAACCTCTGCTGCCACCTCCTTGGCCAGGCCACCCAGCAGCTCCAGGGTACTGCCCCTGCCCCTCCCAGCCTCCCTCTGCTCACACTCCTCCCTCGACAGCAGAGGGCGCACTCACTTCTCCAGGTAGATGGCCGACAGGCTGCGCACCTGCTCCAGCTTGCCAAGCGTCAGCTCCAGCTCCGAGCGCAGAGTCGGGGCAGCGGGCGATGGCTCGGGCAGGGCGAGGACCTTCTCGGCCTCGGCGGAGAGCCGGGTGACCCCCTTGCCCAGCCCTTCCACTTCGGCCTGTGCTTTCTGAGGGAAGAGCAAGCAAGGGGGACGCTGACCATGGGGCCGGCTGCACCAGAGCAGCATTGAAGGGGAGGGGCGGGGCGGCCTGCCTGCTGCTCGGCGATGCGCTGGGCACACTCGCGCGCCGGCTCCTTGTCTAGTGGCAGGCCGCGGGGGGGGCGCGGGGCGGGGCGCGCCGGGCCCAGCTGCAGGCTGACGTCCCTGAGCTCCGAGATGCAGCGCTGACAGCGGGACTCCTCCTGCTCACCTGGGGACATGCCTGCTCACTCAGCTCCTGCCTGCCCGCTCGCCTACCCCACCTGCCCGCTCGCCTACCCCACCTG
>NW_006159829.1:139747-141490 GCF_000334495.1 Tupaia belangeri chinensis | reverse complement strand
CAGCGGGGCCCGTCCCGCCCCCGGCCCGCCAGCCGGTCCTCGGGCCCAAAGCCGCCGGCGTCCTGGCTGTCTCGCAGGAAGGCCTGGTAGTGCAGCTCCAGGCTGTGCAAGGCTTGGCGCTGCTCTTCCGGCTTCAGCGTGCGGAACTGGGGGGGCAAGGGGCTGAGTAGGTGCAGGGCCCCCACGTCCCCCCCAGGGCCGCGACCGCGGGCAGTCATACCGTGACCAGGGACCAGGAGCGGATGAGCTGCACATCGCGGCTGAGGCTCTGCCACGCCAGGAGGCTCTTCAGGTCCACATGCAGCTGCTGCCACAGTGTGACCAGGGCCTGGTGCTGGGCTTCCAGCCTGGTGGGTCAGGGCCACGGTCAGGCCGTCGGGCCCAGTCCACTGCCCACCCCCAGCTGCTGGACCGGGCAACCCACCTGCTAACGGCCTCCTGGGCCTCCGGGTTGGGCGGGGGTACGAGGAAGCACACAGAGGGCACAGCGGCCTCGGCGCCGGAGCTGCTGAGCACCGTCCAGTGGGACGGCTGTGCGGGGCCCAGCAGCTGGCATTGGTCACCCTTGTGCACGGTCACCTGGGACGGCAGAGGTGGTGACACCCTGGCCACACCCACGGCCCGCCGTACCCCTCCCTGCACCAGCCCCTGGGTTGTCCTCACCTCCACCTGTCTGTAGTCGCAGACAGCCAGCAGGGGCACCGGGCCCCGCACGGGCCGGGCCAGGCTGCGGGGCTTCAGCTGCACGATGGCCTTGGCCCGCTTGGCCAGGCCCAGCAGGTGTCCCTTGTGTGCGTCCCTTCCTGCAGGATTAAGGCCAACATACAGGCTCATGGCACGCCGGGCAAGGGCGCGCAGGGGCAGCCTCCGAGGTCTGGGACGTCTAGGACTACACGTCCTTCCTGGGCCCTGGTCGAACCGAGAGCTGGGCTTCCCAGCAGCTGCCCAGGACAGGTGCCACCCCCCAGATCACACCATCCTCGGGAGACGGCCTATGGCCCGGCCACACTCTGGCCCACGATGACCTCCCTCAAGCTGCAGGTCGCCTGCTGGGTCCCACCCAGCCTCTCTGTGTGGCAAGACCTAAGCAAGGGCGGCCTGAGGCCACAGGTCAGAGTCCCCCAGGACTGGCCACAGGGGCTTCTGGAGCCTCTGCTCCCCTCTCCCCCAACTCTCCCCACAAGGGTGGCCAGTACCCAGGGGTGCCCCTCAGCCACACCCTAGGCATAAGGGCACCATGCCCACAGTACCTCTGCCCTCTGCCAGGCCCTTCGGACCTGGACTACACCAACACTGGGCCCAAGGGCCAGGGTGCCCAGGGACAAGGACAGGGCTGGTAGCGGTGGTGGATGGGGCATCTGTCCCCTCAGGCGGCACCGGGCAGCGACCACCCTCCAACACATCATGCCCTGTGCCCTTGCTGGTCGCCACACCCGTGTCCAGTGCAACACGCCGTGGGTGCTCCAGGCAGCTTCTGGCCGCACTCCTGCCCCAGGGCATCACCTGTGCGTCCTGCAGCAGGTCCTCGAGCCGGGTGACAGTGACGGATCGGTCACAGTTGTACTTCCTGCGCAGTGTCTCTTGCAGCTTCTGCAGCTGCTCCTCAGCCTCCCGCACGTCTGCAAAGAACTGGGGGAATGGGAGCAGTCAGGGTGGGCCAGCAGACGCCCAAAACCCTGGCCAGCCAGGGCGAGGCCAGCATGAGGCACAGCAGAGCCCCAGAGACAGGTGCCTCCCACCAGG
>NW_006159829.1:132600-139712 GCF_000334495.1 Tupaia belangeri chinensis | reverse complement strand
GTGTTGTGCGGCGCCGGGGGGGGGGGGGGCACACCTGGAAGTAGGCGGTGTTCTCCTTCAGGTGGGCCTCGATGCAGCAGCACAGCTGTAGCACCCAGCTCCACTGTGTCTGCAAGGCCGCCTGGAAGGACTGCAGGGGCACGCCGGCATCAGAGAGGCCCTTCCCACCTTCGCCCCTCCTACGGCCCTGCCCCGCCCTCACCCACACCCGAGGTCCTCCCACGGCCCGGCCCGGACCCCGCGCCCACCTCCACCGTGGGCCGAGCAGGGTGGTCCTCCCGCAGCAGCCGGTCCCCGGTGCTCTGGATCTCCTTGACCCTCTTCTCCTTCAGCTCCAGCTCACGCATCAGCGCCTGAGCAGGGGGCACGTCAGGGATGGACCGGGCCGGGGGCCCCTCATCCGCAGCAGCCCGGACCCACAGCCTGCACCATCTCTGAGCGGCCACGGCCAGACCTGACTAGCAGCCAGTAGGCGCTCCGGGAGGCGGGACGGCCCCTCACCGAGTAGCTCTCCTTCTTGGCTGCCATGTTGGCATTGTGCTCGCTCCAGTCGAAGGCCACCTCCTCCTCCTCCTTTTCATTCAGCCACATCAGCTCCTTGGTCGCTGCACCCACAAAGCCGTGCAGGGCCTCCAGGGACCGGAGGCGGGCCTTAGAGGAGTTCTGTGGGCGGGCGGGCAGGTGTCAGCAGGTTACATGCCCACCACCCGCCGCCCGCCACGTGCCAGCCACCCCGCCAGGCCCACGCACCAGCAGCTTGGCATACTGTAGGTCCAGCCGGCCCAGGCAGTCTCTGCAGGGGCCCCCGGGGGGCGGGGGGAGCTGGCCCTGCAGGACACATGGAGAGTGAGGCCCCCTGCTGGGCCGGCCACGCCCACCCCCAGGTGCTCACCTCGTCGCCCCGTGCTCGCTCGATCTTGGCCCGGAACTCCTCGACAGACTGGTGCAGGCCGCGGTGGCTGCCCAGCTGGGCCTCCACGCTGGGCAGGTCGGCGCCCCACTCGGCGCTGTCCACCCGGCGCTGGTTCTCCTCCACCCAGGCTAGCAGGTCCTGCAGGTAGCGCAGGGCAGAGTCCTCCAGCTCTGGGCGCCGCTGCATGCTCTGGGCCACCTGGGCCACGGGGGCGGCCACGCCTGCCTTTAGCCGCAAGTTGTACTCGGTGCGGAGGGCCACCAGGCGCTCGTGCAGGCGGTACACCCTGGGGCAGGAGAGGGCAGTCAGGGTGGGGGCAGTCGCTGGGGGTGGCTGCGGGTGCCGTCCATCCTTGAGTGTCTGCACGTCATTGAACAGCAGCCGGATCATGGCGTCTGCCTTATCCAGGTCGCGGTCCACCTCGCCCGCCCTCTGTGGCACCTTGCCTGCGGCCAGCAGTCGGACATCCTGCAAGGTGGTCGTCCGTGGCTCAGCGCCGGCTGCCCACTCTGGACGGCATGGGGCCTCAGCCTGGGGGTGCCCTTGTGCCTGTGCAGGCCTCGGGTCCCCTCCTCCCCAGGCCCTGGAGCCCACGTGGGTTCCTGACAAGTGACAGGTCCACCTGCCAGCACCCTTGGCACCAAGCCACATGAACCCCACGGGTCCCCAAGCCAGGTCAAGCCCCCACCCCCCCACCGTGGCCTGGCCCAGGGTTCCAAGCCTCAGCCCCAAGCCCAGCCCTCATTCACTCTCCCCTCCACAAGTCCCTGCCCTGAGCTGGGCCGGGCCAGGGAAAGGGCAGGCCATCTCTAAGGTCCAGCCTGGCCACACCCAGTAGGAGGAGCTGGGCTGCACCCGCTCTCCCACCCACCAGCCCCCTCAGGCTGGGCTGCAGGGTGTGGCAGGCTCACTGGCTCTGCCTGCTCCGCTCTCTCCTCCCCTCCCCTCCCCTCACCGCCTGCAGCAGGGCGTCGGCCTGGCTCAGCTGCTCCTCACACAGCCCGGCCTCCATCTGCAGCTTGCTCACGATGCGCTGAAGACCCTCCAGCCTGCGGTCCAATCACGAGTGGGGTGAGCCCACGGTGGTCCACTGCAGTCCCGCCAGGGAGCAGCCGGCCGCCGCCTGCTCCAGCCTCCAGCCTCCAAACTGCCTGCCCGCCTGCCCAACTGCGGTCTTCTGTCCCGCCTGCCCAGGGCTGTTCTGAACTGGGGGGGCATTTCCTCCCCAGGCAGTGACTCACCCTCGGGGACTCCCCGGGCCACCGCAGGACCAGCCAACACCCACCTCTCAAACTCGCCGCGCAGCTGCTTCTCCCGCTCCAGAATTGCCACGTGCAGCTTGCCCCACTCTTTCTCCACGTCCAGCGGGTGGCAGCCAGGGGGCACCTTCAGCTGGCCAGCCTGCACTGACCCCTGCAGGTGGGACCGAGTTCAGCCTGTGCCTGCAGAGGGTGTGGTGCAGGCCTAGCCCTACGGGACAGCCGGCCGGGGCTCTGGGACCCTGCTCACCTCCAGGGACTGGTAGATGCCCTTGGACCTATTCTTATCCGCCTCCTTGGCTGGAAGCTCTGTCTCCTTGAACTTCAGGAACTGGCACCAGAGGATCTGCAGGGACACAGTGTCGGTGGCCTCGCCCACCCCCAGCAGCACAGGCCCGGCGTGCAAACGGAGCCCACCTCGATCTCCTCGAAGCTGGAGGGGAACCTGCGCTCCTCGAAGGCAGCAGTGTGGTGCCGGATCCACTGCAGCAGCAACAGCGCCAGCTCCCGGTACTCCTGCCAGCGCAGCTGCAGCTCCTGCACAGAGATGGCAATCATGGCCTCGGGCCCTGCCAGGCCGCACCCGCCACGCCCGCCGCGCCCGCCAGCCACTCACGTTGGCCTTCACCCCATCCTGTGCATCAGGGACACGGGGCATGGCATCGTAGAGGGATGACACGTAGGTAATGATGGACTTCTCGTCAGGCTGGGGGACGTCCACATCTGCAGGGGGGGCTGGGTCAGGGCCTGGGCAGGGCGGGGCGGGGGCAGGGGCTGGAGCAGGACCTGGGGCAGGAGAAGGGGCCAGAGCGGGCCAGGGGCAGAGCAGGGGCGGGGCGGGGCCCACGGCACATGCCCTCAGGGTCCAGCAGCCTCGTCACTCCCAGGTCGCGCTCGGCCACGGAGAAGGCCTGGTCCAGGTTCTGCAGGTTAGTCTGCCGGTACACCTTGCTCATGTCGATGAGTGTGGGCCTGTGGATGCGGCAGGTGAGGACACGAGCGATGCCCACCCACCGCACCCGCAGGCCAGCTCTGGGAGGGACCTGCTGCCCCTGCCCGGGCCAGGCCGAGGAGTGGGCAGGGCTAGGGGGCGGCGGGCGCCGGCGGGCCTCCGCAGTGCAGTCGCCTCTCCTGCCCCCCTCCCTGCCCCGACATGCGGGCCTGCCGCCTGGGGTGCTCGACGGGCACCCTGACCGCAAGCCCCTGCCCGGGCCACACCTGTGCCGGTGGATGATGGCGTTGAAGAGGCGGCCGTCACGCCAGCTGGAGGTGAAGTTGTCGCAGCGCAGGCCCTGGTAGCCCTCCACCATGCGCTGTGACCACAGCAGCAGCTTCTCCTTGGCCGTCATGTCCTCCGACTGCCCACTCACCTGGATGTCCGAGATCTGCCAAGCGAGTGGGGGTGGCGCTCAGGCCTGGCCCTGCCTGCTCCGTGTTCCCTCCTCTCCCCTGGCTGCACGGGGTCACAGGCTGAGGCCGGGAGCGCCGCCACCCCAGGCCACACCAGCCACAGCAGCCATAAGCTGGGAGGCCGCACCATGGGCTGGCGGGACGTGGGGCGGGGACGGCAGCTGCTGGAGCCCCGGGCCCCGGGGGTAGGAGACCCTCTCAGTGGAGCGGGGTGGGGTCTCTGGGCCCAACATGGTGTGAGGTTGGGAGGTGGTGCCCGCCCAGGCCTGCACTTAGCCTTTCGGAGCCCGGTCTGCGCCTGCCCGTCCCTGGCTGTTGGCCCTCGGCCTGCCAGCCTGTGACTCAGGCACTGTGCCAGCCAGGCTCTGCCTGCCTGCTTCTCAGATCTACGGCTTCCTGTGTGCCGGGACGGCAGCACATGAGTCACCAGAGCAGCCGACAGCCCCAGGCTTCCCTGGGCAGGCGCAGAACACAGAGCACACACTCCTCTGCAGGGAGGCTCAGCAGGCCCTGCCCGGCGGGCCAGAGGGCACAGGGTGGACTGCCTCGGAGACAGGGCTGGGCCCTCAGGCCACGGAGTCAGCCGAGGCTGGGCAGGATGCTGCCTCCTGGGCTGCACCCCAGGCAGAGTCCAGGCTCCCAGAGCCCCCGGGGCAGCTGCCACACCTGGAAGTGCAGGATGATGGTCCAGATCAGGCCAAGCGTCAGCTTGGGGTTGCCGTCGGCAATGTCATCGTTCCGGATGTTCACCAGCTTCACCTGGGGGAGCACGCTTGGTCAGCGCGGGCAGGCCATCTGGGGGGGTTTGGGGGCGGGCAGTCCAGCTCGGGGGCGGGGCAGGTGGGGCCCTTACCTGGCGGTGCCGGAGGTAGTCCAGGGCGATCTGGACGTTCTGCAGCTTGTGGAAGCGCATCCTCCCCTTCTCCCGGGGCTGTGGGCACCGCACAGTCAGGGTGCGGGCAGCTGGCTCTGGGCCCACCCCTCAGCACCCCGTGGGGCCTTCCCTGGGGGCAGTGGCCCTCACTGCATCCCAGTCACAACTGCCAGCTGGGCAGAGGTCAGGCCCGGCAGGGGGGAGGAAGGAAGGGGGTGGGGACATGGGGACGAGACAATAGCCAGGAAGCTGCGGCTGGGGGCAGTGGCATCAGAGGGGGTCCTGCCCGGCGGCTGCTGGTGGGTCTCGGCCCAGCCCTGGGCAGCACAGCAGGTGGCGTGACATGTGGCATCTGCCCACCCAAACGCCAGGTGTGGGCCGGGCCGGGCTGGCCGCCATCCCGGTGCGCCAGGCCCCTTGGCCGCGGAGCCCGCGTGCTGCCCCGGCCGGCGGCACCATCACTCACCAGGCGCGAGCTCCTGATTACGTCCCGCTCCCGCGGCTGCCCAGCCAGAGCAGGGCAAGGGGTAAAGGGCAGAGGTCAAGGTTCAGAGTCCAAGCAGCAGAGAAACCAAAGCAGAGCAGAGCGTGAGGTTACTGTGTGAGGGCTCCAGTGTGGAGGGCGGCAGGGGCCAGGGCGGCCACTCCCAGACCAGGCCCTGGGTGGAGGCCGGCGGCGCGGCAGGGCCGAGGCAGGAGGGCCCGAGCTGGACAGAATGGGAGAGGCCCAGAGAGGCAGGCAGGGCGGGCAGGGCGCACGTACCAGGCTGTCCCCCGAGAGGACCTCCAGCAGCGAGATGAGGTTGTGGCCGTCGCGCAGGTCCTCATACAGGTCGCTGACATGCCTTCATACAGGTCACTGACATGCCTCTGGGCCTGCGGGACGGCAGGGTGCTCAGACCCCTCAGGGCCGCCGGCAGGCCCCACAGGGACGCCCCGGCCCGCAGAGGCACCTACCTCCACCCTCCAGTGCTAGGAGACCGGACAGAGAAGGAAGAGGACAGAGACAGGAGCGCCAGCAGAGCAGAGAAGAACAGGTTTCAGAGGTGAAGGGCCCCGGGCGGGACAGCCGCCCTCCCAGCCCAGCCCTGCCCTGCGGCCCCCGCCGGCGGGGTACCCACCTTGATGAGGTGCTTGTTGACCCACTTGGTGAAGGTCTTCTTCTGCACACGGTCCCGCTCATCTGAGGGAGAAAGGCAGCTTACCTGGGGCTGGGAGAAGCCCAGGGCAGCCCTCGAAGTGACCGCCGTGCGGACCTGGCGACCCGGGAGGATCCGCCCGAGGAGGGCCCCAAGGTGGCCCTAGCCTTGGGCCTCCCCCAGATCACATGAGAGGCCCGCCCGCCTCCCTCACCCCCGCAACCCTCTCCAGACACCCTCTCCAGGCGGGCTGAGCCAGGCACAGCGGGGTGTCTGTTCAGTCCTGTTGCTCCCAGAGCCTCCGCCCCTCGACCAAGGCCCCCACGCTGAGGCACAGGTCCCAGCCTGCCCGCCTGCAGCCTCAGAGCGGGGCCTGGGCCTACTCGGGGCATTCTGTGGGGAGTTTGGGCCCTCCTTGGGGCCGTCCCCGAGATGCAGCCCCACGCCTGCCCTGGCCCTGCACCCGGGGCTTGGAGGTCCATCTGCCAGCCCGATCCACACGGACAGTGGTGGCCTCCCCCCGGACCTCATCTCAGCCTGTCCCCACACTCAGACCCTCGGCGTCTAGCCCCCGCCTGCAGTGTGCTCAGGCTTCCTGCCACAGGAAGTGCGCCGCCCCTGCCCGTCCAGCGCCCGCTACCTTTCTTGCCCTCGGAGGCCCGGAGCACAGCCAGGTACAGGTTGTCCTCAGAGCTGGTTCTCTTGCCACCCAGGCCCTCACGCTCAGGCACGCGGAGCCGGTGCTGGGACATGGTGCCGCCCTGCTCCGGTCGCCGACCCTCGCCTCAGGTGCTGCGCTCCGGCCGCCCCGCGTGGCACAAGCAGCTGCACAGCGCTCGTCCGCAGAGTGGCTGGGGGGGGGGGGGGGGGGGGGGGAGCCGCCCAGCCCCACCCAGGGGGAGTGCCCACACAGGAGGAAGGCCGCCCTCCCTGTCCCGCCCTCGGCTCCAGAAACAGGAAACCAGGGTTTCCTCCTCGCCTGCCCACCACAGCCCCTTCAGGAGTGAGGGTGAGGGCGTGGGGCCCAGGGAGCCGGCGCTGCACCGCACGCCACTGGGTGCCAGGGCCCCCCCATGCCCCCCCATCTCAGGGTGGCCTCAGGGCCACGCCCTCCCAGAGGACACTCCCTTTAGGCCTCCCTGCAGCCTGCTGCCCTGCTGGGGCTGACTGGGGGCCTCCAGCCTACGAGACGCCTGGCTGCGTCTTCCACTCAGGCCTCGCTAGGAAGGGAAGGGGCTCCCACCTGCGAGGCTGGCCCTCTGGGGAGCCCCTGCGGAACCCACCCCAAGCCATGCCAAGCAGGGGCAGGCGGGTGGAGCTGTGTTGACTCAGTGAGGACACTTCTCTACTTGGGGCTGGTGGGGAGCACCCCACCCGGAGGGGCCGGGCTGAGTCAGGCTGGGCAGCGTCTGTGACTCACTGGACAGGCAGCTGCACCTGGGCAGGACGGGTGGGGCTGGCAGGCAGCAGCTCCGCAGGGCTATGGAGGTGGAGGGCCTGGGCAAAGGGCGCTGGCA
>NW_006159829.1:129610-131078 GCF_000334495.1 Tupaia belangeri chinensis | reverse complement strand
CCCCCCCCACCCCCTGGAAAAAAACCCCCCCCCAAAGCCACAGGAATTTTCCAGTCTGCATCGGCCTGATGTGATCCAGCTGTGAGCTGCACGACCCACCCCACCCCAGAAAAACAGCACCCCCGGGCTTCCGTTCCGGGAAAAGCCCGCCCCACCCCATCCTACTGCCCCACCGTGTCCACCAGGGGGCACCAAGACCTACGAGGTGAGATGCCCAAACCCAAGCCGGTTAGGGCACACCCCGGGCTCTGCCAGGGCTCGCCCCATCTCCGGGACACCCTTGGTCTCTGAGTCTACACTCAGACCCCTTCCTCCTGTCCTGTCTGGCCCAGCAGCGCCCGCAACCCGTTGTCCTCCAAAATCCCAAATTTGGACCCACACTGGCTGGAGCTCCCTCACCCCCAACCCCCACCAGGTCTGGAGTCCATGACCACTGCCCGCCTCTCCCGAGGACCCCTGGCCCCAGAAGCGGTCGCCAATTCCAGGGGCTCACGTCTAGGTCCTGCTGTCTGCAGGCTCAGGGCCCAGCAGTAGTAATGGGCCTGCCTGCGAGCGGGCCGCGTTCTGCTGAGGGGCACAGACCCCACGGGCTCTGGGAGCGGCCGATGGTGGTGCCGGGACTCCGGGGCACCTGGGACCTGGACTCGGGCCCGATGAGGGCCCTCCTCCCACCAGCTGGGCCCTTCTGCTTCCGCTCTGCCTCTCACCGGCCTGCGAGGGTGCTACGGGTAGGGAGGGCAGCCCAAAGGCCAAGGCCAGCTCCTGGCTGCCCCTCCTCCAGCTCCACCCTCCCTTGGCTGCTCCTAGCCCTGTCTGCTCCTATAGCCCTTTCCCTCCCCTGCCCGCGGCCCAACAGACTCTCAAAACAAAAGGCAGCTCCTCTCAGGCTGGCCATCCCCGCTCAAATGCGGCTGTGCACCCCACTGGCTCCCCTGGCCCCCACTGCAGCCCCCCCATCTGTACTCTTCGGGAAGCTGGCCCTCAGCCACCATTCCCCCCTCTCTCCTGGAACCAGGAGTTGCTAGGGCCCCCCAGGGTCACGGCCCTTTGCAGAAGCTTGGGAACCAAGGCAGGAGGTCCCACAGCCAAACAGCTGACCCAGGAAGGGAGCCCACTGGCCCAGGAGAGCCGGGGCTGGCCCTGAACACCTGCCCCACTCAGCACGTCCCAAGTGCCAATGCCTGGGGCCTGGCCACCCAGCCTGCTGGTAGATCTGTCGACTGTCCCCACCCCCTTCTGGAGACAGACACAGGGCCTGGGCCAGCACCCCCTTCTCACCCAGGTGTTTCCGGAACTCGGAGGTGGGGCTGCACTGGGGCCAGGAACCACCCCACCCAGCTCAAGCACTTCTCAGGAATCCCAGAGACCGGGCCCCACCAGGTAAGGCCGCCTCCCGCCCCCTCCGGTGCCCGCACGCGGCCACACCCACCTACACAGCACAGCTGTGAGTAGAGGTGGTCCCTGCGGG
>NW_006159829.1:128634-129355 GCF_000334495.1 Tupaia belangeri chinensis | reverse complement strand
CCCGCCCGGCGGGCGCCCAGGCCCCGAAGACCCTGCCCCTGGCGGGCGGCCCCGCCCACGCAGGCCAGAAAACTGTGCCCCACCCGAGAAAGAGGACCCCCACCCCGGTTCTGTCCAGGACCGGGGTGGGAGCTGCCCAAGGGCACAAAGCAGCCCAGGCTCCCTGAGAGGGGAGCCCGAGGACACCCACACAGGGAAACTGCCCTACACTGACGTCCTCGGAGGGCCGCTCCTAGGGATGCACTGAAGGGCCAGGAGGGAGGTGGAAGGCTGCGGATGCCAAGGGCACAGGCAGCATGGGGACACTGAGCCGTGTGTGGGGCCCCGGGGCAGCAGAACAGCCGGAAGTGTGGCTGAAGAGAAGCCCCTTCCCATGGGGACGGGGCCCTCAGCCTGTGCCTCATTGGACACCCTGTCCCCACAGCTGAGTCACCACCGCTAGGAGTCCCCAGCCACGCCTAGAAGCCCATAGGGACTCAGGTCTCAAGTAGGAGGAACCCAGTGGTCCCGAGGCTGAGACCCAGCAGGCCCACAAGGGGGCAGGCCTGGCAAGCTTCCCCACGGCAGGGGGGTCAGGCCCAGGCGGGATTGGAGGCTGGGCAGGCCCAACCACAGTCTCTCCTGGGCCAGAAGCCCACCACGGACCTGCCTGGCCCAGGGCTGCAGCGGCTCCCTCCCCGCAGCCCCAGCCCACCTTTCCTGTGCCCTAAAGCACTGCCCC
>NW_006159829.1:121906-128313 GCF_000334495.1 Tupaia belangeri chinensis | reverse complement strand
GCCCCGGGCCTCCAGCGCCTCCTTCACTGCAGCCCAAGCCCACCTTTCCTGTGCCATAAAGCACTGCCACCACAGGTCACAGCCCGGAAGCTAGTGACCAGCGGGGAGAGCAGAGTGCAGCCTGGCTGCCTGCCCCACAGCACCCAGCACCTGCCTCAGTCAGCCCTGTGCAGCTCAGCCCTGAGCTCAGGGGCGGGATGGCCGCTGGGCAGACCTGGCCTCCTGCCCAGGCCCGCCCACCTCAGCTCTGCCCAGGACTGCGCTGTGCACCTGCCAGCCCGTCAGTACACAGTCTGTACACGGTTGCTGCGGAGGAGGGACCCAGGGCGAAGCCCACCCTAGCCTTCCACCCGCCAGTCCAGAAGGTCTGCGGGTGAGGGCAGGGCCCGCCCACGCGGGGAGCAGGCAGTGTCCCAGGCGTCGGAGTGTGGCTCAGGGACAGGGGGCGGGCAGGGAGACCTGGGGGCGGGGCCAGGGGTGGCTGAGCCTGGGGCAGCGCAAGAGGCGCTTACCTTCTGCATCCGGCGCGGGCCGACGCCCCCTGCGCCAGTGCCACACAGCAGCCAGGGTGACGACGTGGCCCACCACCACCAGGGAGGGAAACAGGCTGCCCGAAGGCTCCATGGCCGCCACGCAGAGCAGGCAGCACCGAGCTCCAAGCGCCGGACTGCGGCTCCGAGACGCTACAGCCCCCTCCCTGCCTGAGGGCAGGAGCCCCAGGGACCAGAGCCCGCCCTGCCGGTGGGGACCGCCCTCCGCACTGCCGCCCCACAGGGGATGCCCAGTCAGCCGCACCAGCTCCGCTCGGGCCACAGCCACCGCCTCCTCTCCCTCCTCCCTCCGCGGCGCGGGCACGGGCGCGGGAGCGGGAGCGGGCGCGGGAGCGGCAGCTCCCCACGACGGCCCAGCTGTCCTCGCAGAGCTATGGACGCTCAAGGTTAGCTGGAGCCTTAACCCCTGCCTCCCCAGGCCACACCCGCTGGGAGGAGGGGCCTGGCCAGTGGGGGCAAGCGCAGCCCCCAGCCCCGCCCGGTGGCCTCAGCCTTCCCCTCCCCGGGCTCCCACAAGGAGGGCCAAGCACCCAACTCGGCTTCCCAGGGGGTCCTCCCGGGACAGCGGGAGGCGCTGAGCGAAGATGCCAGGGCTCCACCCCGGGCCTGCAGCTCACCCTAGCACGCTCAAAGACAGATGCCTTCTCCCCCCAAGTCCCCCACTTCTGTGCGGCCATGGGCAGGCCTTCTGCCCCGGAAGGACGCCAGCGCCCCTCGGCCCAGCCCTGGTGCCCCGGCTGGGTCCCAGAGAGCTGCTCCCAATATCTAGGGCTGCCCCACCTACCGGGCACAATCTTCATTGGGGACAGCGACAGGAGCCCACGGGGCGGACAGGGAGCAGGCGAGGGGTGTGGGGAGGGTCACAAGCCCCTCGGAGGCGGCCAGCACGCAGCGGTGGCGGCTCCGCTGCTCGGTGGGAGGAGGGCACGGCCCTGCCGCCCTCACCAGCAGTCCTGGGGGGGGCGGTGGGCAGGGGGCCCAGGGGCTATAAATATCCGGAGAGGGCAAGCAGGGCCGTCATCTGCCCAGACTTAGAACATGACGTGCAGCTCCGGGGCACCCAGGCCCTGAGCCTTCCCTGGAGCCCAGGCGGCGCCACCGTACACTCCCCCAGGCTCCCCGGGGTCTAACGAGGAGCTGCCGGCCTCAAGGACCCGCCTTGGATGAGGCCCATGGGGCTGGGGCTCAGGTCCCCGTGGGAGAGGTTCTCCTCCGGGGCCCCTCATGGGTGCTCTTGAGAGACACCACATAGCCAAGGCGTGTCACCCCCCTTCTCCCAGAGGGCCCTGCGCAAGTCACAACACCTGGCCCAGGATGGACAGGACAGCCTCCCAAGGTCACCCTGCCTGCCAGGGACCGGGCTACTCACAACGGGGCCCAGGCCACTGTGCGAGTGCCCCCAGACAGAGCTGCCCCTCCTTCCTCAGGCCTCTCTACTGTCCCAGAGGGTCTGGACTGGGAGGGAGAGGTCCTGGCCACACCCAGAGGCCCCACCCACCCTGGGCTGCGGAAGGCCTGAGGTCAGGGGTCCTGCTGCAGGCAGTCCCAGACCACGTCCGGAGCCGACTAGACCTCATGCACCGGGGCACAGGACGTGCACGCTCAGCATGCATGCGACAGGGACGCAGTCCTGGACCCCCTCCTCCCAGGGAACCAGAAGCCTGGACCGCCAGGCCCGGGTGGAGTCGCCGCGACAGCGGGCCCCGCCACGCGGCCCCTCACGCGGCCCTTCCTACACATCCTACCACTCGATGTCAGTCCCAAGGAGCCCAGGAGGTCGGGGCTATGCCGCTGGCCCACTGCAGACAGGACCGGCACAGGAGGGGCGTGGGGCCATGCAGGCTCGCCCGGACCTGGCACTCCCCAGGCCACAGCCTCCCTGGCAGCCAAGCACCTCTGCTTCAGGAGAGGGCCGGCTCAGGCACCTCGAGGTCAGGGGCACGGCTGCCCCACAGGCAGGCCAGAGAGGCCATCACTAGACAGCATGGGCAGGGCAGGGCCGAACCAGGCAGGCACGGCCCTTGGCCCTCTCTATCCACCCCTGCACAGGCTGCAGGAAGCCTCAGAGGAGCCCATGACCCCATAGCCAGGTGAAAACTCTCCCAGAGGCAAAGCACCGTGGCTGGCAGGGGCAGCTCCTGTCACCTCACAGAGGCCACTGCCTCCAGGATGCCCCATCCCGACCCACGCAGCCCTGGGCAGTCCTGAGAGGGGCCGTGCCCAGCCTGGGGCTCTCCCTCCCCTTCTCTGCGCCTCCTGAGCCCCAAGCCCCGGCCCTGCCTTGCCCTACCTTGGCCCAGCTGGATCAGCTCCTCCATGCTGTACCTTTCCATGCTGCCAGCACAGGCCAGGCTGCTGGGAGCCAGAGCCGCAGCCAGAGCCGGCAGAGGAAGGCAGGGCAGGAAGAAGGGAAGGGTGGGAGGCAGAGGGAGGGCTCGTTCGTGTCCCTGGCCTCCCCACCCCATTCTAGGCGCAGTGGCTCCTCCTCATCGCCATCCCTGAGTCAGCGAGCCCAGGAGGAGCCCAGCAGAACCCCAGCCCGTGGACCAAGGGGTCAGATCCGCCCGGGCAAGGCAGCCTGGGGGTGCAATGCAGCCTGCCTGCCCCTGAGCCTTCAAGCACAGCCCACTGGCCTCCCTACTGTGCCTGCCCTGCCCACCCACTCCTTCAGACCTCTGCCACCCAACCCCACGTTCCAGGAGCCCATCTACCCAGCAACATTCTCGGTGGCAGCATGGAAGCAGGGCCATGCATCCTGCCTCTCCTCGCCCCCCACACTCCACCCCAAAGCCGGCCCCTTCCTCTGCCCCAGCCCCTGGCACCCAGCCCAGTCCCGGGTGCTGTGGGTCCCGGCGGGCACACACCACCCAACCGCCCGTGTCCGCATTTGTCCTCTACGCCACTTCCTACGGCCGCGCGAGGCCCAGAAGGACACACGTCCACCCTGTAACTGCTGCACAAGCTGCCAGGGCGCACAGCCCCGGGCACACAGGCACGCCCGGCCCTGTGCGCGGCAGCAGCCGTCACCGCACCTCCCGCCCTCCCACGACAGAGCCACACGCAGTGCGGGGTGAAAGTGCACGGTGCACGAGTAGGCGAGCTGGGCCAGCCTGTGGCCTGGGGCGAGGGCGCCCAAACCCACGTAGCCACTGTGTGGTGCGAGCCCTAACCCCGCGGCGTGAGAAGGCACACCAGTGTGCGCGCGTGTGTCTAGAACCCAGAGGGAGGCAGAGACAAGCGGAAGGGACCCTGGGGTGGCCGCCCCTGGTGCTCCCTCCTCTCCCTGGCTCCCCACGGTGCACACACGTGTCCCCAGCACACTGAAACCAGGCAGGTGGGGACCGTGAGCCTGTCACGTGGGCCCCGTTGGAGCAGGCGCTCTGGGCACGCGATAAGAGTCGGGCCTCCAGGAGCCTGGGGCCGCCTGCCACAGCTGTGGCCTCCCTCCTCCCCAACCGTTCCCCCTCTGCTAGGTGACTAGCAGGCACCTCCTCAGAGGGTCCTCCTGATTCCCCTGAAGCCACCGCCCCCACCATTTTCTCTTTGTCCAGTCCATCCCTGTGGGGGTGAGGGTTTGACCTGGGGCGGGGGCTCAGGCCGGGGCCAGCCCTGGCCTGTGTGTGGCTGACCATAAGGCGGATGCCTCCCCTTCCCCTGAAGACCAGGGCTGAGGACAGAGGCAGCCCAGCCACTGGTGACAGTGCAGATGCCCTGCAGACTCCCGGCCTGCAGGCGCCTCACCGTGGGGACGCACAGGCTGCCCCTGTGGCTCGGTGCTCAGTCACTTCAAACTTGGAGCGTCGGTCAACGATACTGATGGCATCAGGTGCCACCCCATATGTCCAGCTGCAGCCCCACCACGGGCCTACCCCGGCCCCACACCACACCCAGACCCGAGGGCTAAGGGGGTGGGCGGGCTGGGAGGGCGCCTGGGGCCTGACTCAGCCTGGAGCCAGGCTCATTTCCTGCTGGAAACTCTGAGCACCACCGCGGCTGTGCTGGGGAAGAAGGCTGAGTCACCTCAGCCGGGGAGGGGGTGCCCGCACTCTGCCCACTGCGGCCACACCCAGTCCCCCCAGCCCGTGCCCAGCTGCCTGCCCAGTTGGCCTGGCCATGGACCAGGAAGGAGGGAGAAGAGGGGAGGATGGGAAGAGGGCTGGTTCCTGAGCAGCTGGCGGTGGGCATGAGGTGGCGAGGCGCCCACCCAAGCACTCTGCATCCCCCACCTCTTCTCCAGGGACGCTGCCAGCTGCCATGGTTCACAGACAGGCCAAACAGCCAAAGGCCTCTAGGACCCTGCCTGCAGCTCCACTGGCACCCTCACAGGGCAGTGCCTGGGCTGGATCACCCACCTCGCAGCCCAGCGCACTCCTACCCGCCTGCCTGGGAGAGAGGGCTCCTCCCAGGGGGCAAGCCGCAGAGGGTGGGGTCAGGCCTGCCTGGTGCCAAGGGCCCGAGCTGGCACTGAGGGTTCCAGGGTGCGGGCGTGAGCCTCGCTGCCTGAGACACACCTGCCCTGCTGGGTACTGGCACAGGTACCTGGGCACAGGATGGCCACAGGGAAGCAGAGCGAGGGGCCTGGGAGGGCTGGGCTAGACCGCCGCAGGGCCCGTCCTGGCTCTGATGTGCCAGAGGCATCTCACCCCACCCCATGCAGGGTGCCCCAGGCTACTACCAACTCCAAGGCGGCCATGCTTCCGGCCACAGGACACTCAGCACCCTGGGCACGAGAGCAGACCCAAACACACAGGCGGGCAGGCAGCCCCCAAGCCACGCTGCCAGAGCTCGGCTACCTCACGCCGTGCACGCCCGGCAGCCCCCAGCGCTGCGCACAGGGAGAGGTGTGAGGGCAAAGGGGAGAGCAGTGCAGAGCCAAGCGGGATTGGGTGGGGCTGTGCCGACAGCTGGCCACGCCAGTCCAGGCACTCGAAGCCCCGCCTTCCGCCCGGGGTGCCTGGGGATGGCCTGGCAGCCAGTGGCCCCACAGGCTCCTCTGTGGCCTGCCCGGCCCAAAGTCCCGGATACCGGAGGAGCCACGTGGGCCCATTGACCAGAGCCCGCACCCTCAGGCCAAGAGGGCGCCACCTGCTGGCCGGAACACGGCTGCCACCACGTGCTGGGGCCCAGGCCCCCAGGCCTAGCCAGGCACCCCAACAGCCAGAATAATCCCCTTCCCCCTCTCACCGCCTGGGGCGGGGCGCAGCTGACCTGTGGTTGGGGCAGGCTCTGGGCTGGGCCTGGCCAGGGTCGCCAGGGTGGTGGCAGGCTCCAGGGGGGTCTCCAGTGGCCCCTCCTCAGGCTCCTTCCTGCGGTAGACCCGCCGCTCCTCACGGGCAGGGTCCTCAGCCGACAGCAGCCCCCGCTTGGGTGGGCAGCCCAGGGGACCCTGCACGGTCTGCACGTGGGGGGTGCGGCGCGCAGGCGTCACCATGGCGACAGGGCGGCGCACCCGCTGCAGGGAGGCCGGCACGATCTCCGGCGGCAGGTGCAGGTACTGGCGCAGGTGGGCGACGCCCTCGTTGGTGAGGTACCAGTAGCAGTGGCGCCAGGCAAAGGTCTCCCGTACCAGGCCCCGGGCCCGCAGGGAGGCCATGGCACGCGCGACCTGCAAGTTGGTGACGCCAGGCACGTGCGGGTGCAGGCTGCGGGGCCGCCGGTCCTTCTTGGCCACCATCACACCCTCGCGGAAGAGCACCTCGTAGATGGCCCGCAGGTGGTCCAGCGGCATGAGCATGCCGGCCACCATGGCTGCGGGGGCCGGCGGGCACGGGAGGGCGGCGGGTGGGGCACTGCGAGGCAGGGCGTGCGGCCGGGCGGGAGAGGGGCCCGCAGCGGGGACAGCGGGGAAGGGAGGGC
>NW_006159829.1:114615-121815 GCF_000334495.1 Tupaia belangeri chinensis | reverse complement strand
GCACTGCTGCCCGCCCGCCGGCAAGCCTCCCGCCCTTCTCCCTCCAGGAGGCCTGGGCCGGCCCCTCTGACTCAGCAGCCGGGCGGCCCCTCCCACCACAGCCCAGAGGGCCCCTCCGAGTAGGGGGGCACCTCCAGGCAGCTGGCTCACGTGCTGGCCCCAAGACCCCAGGGCCCCAACGTCAGAAATGACTTTCTTCTAGGCACCTAGACTGCTGACGGGTGGACAAAAACCAAGAATCTGAAAGGTGGCAGGAGGGTGCAGATGGCAGGACAGGGCTGGCCAGGGCTCACGGCACCCAGGGGTCTCCAGGGTGCTGGGCTGTCTGCGCCTGGGGTTAATCCAGGTGCGAGTGGAGTGGGGGGCAGAGGTCTAGGAGACAGGCAGGTCTGCCCACCACAGTTGCTTCCCTCAGGTGGAGAGGGACAGTATCAGACTCCCCTGCCACACCGATTAAGGGTGCCGGGATGCTGAAGCAGCAGGGTGGCTTCGCTGCGCCTGTGCGTGGGCAGGACACCGGTGGCTGCTGAGTGGGGCCTCCCTCCAGCCCCCTCCTGGCCAGCTGCCACAGGGAATCAAAGTCACAGGGTCCCCTCCCTGGGCTGCCTGAGTGCCGGCTGTAGGCCAGGACAGATGCAGGGGAGAGGACTGCCACCAGGAGAGGGCACTCCAGGGGAGAGGAAGAGGAAACTGCCCTGTGAGGTCCTAGAAGCCGGGCCAGCCACACCCAGAGCCTCCACCACCGCGGGCAGGAGTGTGGATATCCTGCCCCCCAGTACTCCAACTCTCCCATGCTGCGCCCACAAACCGCCCAAGTCCCGGCTCTCCCCCAAGAAGACACACCCATTCCCACCAATCACAGCAAGCCTAGGAACCGTGATAAATTGGGCGGGGGTGGGGGATCCCGAGGTGGGTGGTGCTGGCCAGTCTGGCAGGCAGCCAGGGAGGAGTGCGCGGGGGCGGGGTGTATGGGGCGGTCGCCATGGCGCCACAGGCTGGCTCCAAACACTGCATACCCGGGCGAGGACACACCGCACACCCGCACACAGGGCGGCTGGCCGGGCGGCTGGCGGGGTTGGAAACTCGGAATGCATGCCAACTGTCCAAAGCCCTCCTACCCGCCTCTGCCACTCCCAGAAGGCAGGAAGAGGGCCAGTCCTGCCAGGCGACCAACCCTGGAGGATGGGGCACAGCTCAAGGGAGACCACAGGAGGACCAGAGCAGGCAGCAGCCGTGGCCCATGCCCCTGCCCACCAGCACCTGCAGGCCCTCTCCACACCACCAGGGCTGTGGCTTTGGGAACCCATGCCTGGGGTCTAGGCGGCCCTGGCACCAGCAGCAGACCCAGCCCGAACCCACCGAAACTGTTATCTTGTGGGCCGGCCCCCAGCCCCCACCACCTCACTCCCCATCCTGCCCACCTGTGCTCCCACCATGCCACCAGCCATGCCTCCCCCTCCCCCCCCCGCATGGCCCCTAACCAGACCAACCCACTGCCTACACTGTTCCAAATGGTCCCAGACCACACCAAGGCCCCCACACCTGGACAGTAGGCCTCTCCTCCTGCACGATCCCCACCAGCCAGCCCTCCACCGTGCCAATTCCTGGCAGGAGAGGGCAGCAGCAGCCGGCTCCAGAGGAGGGGGGCGGGGCTTTGTGGAACCCCCCCTTCCTCCCCCACCCAGGCACCGCAGGGGTTGGGGACAGTGAGGAGCCGGGCAGCAGTCCGGCTACCTCCTGACTCTGGCACACCTGCCTCCACACCCACCGCCATCTGGGGGGGGCTCATCTAGGTCAGGGAAGGCTGAGCCCCGCCGCTGCTGCTGCCTGCCCCGCCCCCGACGCTCATTGCAGGACTGCAGAGCTGCCTAGGAACCGCCCCTCGCCAGCTTGGAGAGGACCCGCACTGCGTGCAGCCCTGGCGGGACTTGAGCCTGGGGTCTCCCACAGCTCCAGCTTGGCGCCCCCCAATGCGGTCCCTCAATGTGGCCCCCGGACGCAGACCCTGAACGCTGCCCTGCGGGGGGCTGCACCCAGCCAGAGTCACTGAATGGTCCGCGCACCCCGGCTGGGGCCCTGCCCAGAATCGCACCTTTGAGAGAGCTGATCTCTTGCTGGATGGCTCGGGAAGGGTCCATGTCTCTGCTGCGGGCTGAGGGCGGCAAGTGCCCGCAGAGTGGAGCCCGCACCGCAATGCCCAGGCCCGCGCCGCAGCCTGGGCTTGGAGCGGGCGCCAAGGGGCGGGGCTTGCCGGTCAGGCGGGACTTAGGCTGATCAATGCGCGACACGCTGCCCAGCGCATGCTCCTGGCCCGACACCGCCCCACCCTCCTTCGGGGTGGCGGGCTGGCTGTCAGGCCACCAGGCGGGGTCCACACCGCAGTCCTGACCTCTGCGACGACGCTAGGAATGGACGGGACACACGTGCACAAGGCCTGTCCCTGGCCTGGAAGCCACTCACTCCCTGCAGGAAACCCTCATCTGAGAGGACCTTCGCCATGGCTAGGGCAGAAGGGCTGTCTATGGCCAGGCCCCACCCAAGTGCCAGCAGACCCACATACCGCCAGGGCTGTGGCTTGGGGAACTAACACGGGCTGGGGTTCAGGTGGGCCCTCAGCGGGTGCCCACGTGCCCACGATTAACAGTCACAATGAGGAAGAAAGGAAGCCCCTTCCCACCTGCCCTACCCCCGCAGTAGAGCCCCCACCCCCACCCCAGAGAGCCAACTCTCAAGATAACCTGATCGGGCCCCACCCTAGTCTCTGCTCTCCCAAACCAGGTTGCCCTCTCAGCTCTGCGTGTGCCATTCAGTAGCTCAGGCCAGACACCAGGGTCGTGGCCCACAGCCACAGCCACTGTCACCATCTTGCCAGGGTGACCCAGCTCCCTGCACGCTCTCACCCCACACCACACCGTCACCAGGGCCTGGCTGCTGCTCTGACAGAGTGAGGCTCACCCACCCACAGGGGACTGCACCCCTGCTTCCTGGGAGCATGTTGGTGGCAAGTGAGGGATTGGCCGCAGGAAGTCACAACACCTGTGCCCTTTCGGGGCTGGCTCTAGGCTGTGCTGCTCCCTGGCCCTGTGTGCCCACCAGCAGGGGGCAGGGGTGGCCTCCACGAGATGTGGCTATCCTGCCTCAGTCTCCTGCCAGGTCGAGTCCACACTCGTCCTCTGTCCTCCTCCCAGGCCCTCCCAGTGCCCAGCCCTTCTGCAGCCAGGCCTGTTGAGAGCCAGGCTGGCTTGGGGAGCGGGAGGATGGCACAGGGAGGAGGAGCTGCTGGCAAGGTGGTGGGTGCAGGAGCAAGGCAGAGTCAGGTGTCTGCCCTCCCTGTGCCCAGCGGCCCAGGGTAGGGCTGTCTCAGGGACATCGCAGGCCGGACATAGGGTACATGGTAAAAGGCAACAAGAGCCGAAGGGCAGAAACCCTCACACCTGAGTGGCTGCTTTTGCTAGGCTGCACTGGGTAAGTCCAGGTGAGCCAGCATCCTGACTGCCAGCACCACTTCCTGGTTAACCCTACGTGAGCTGGCAGGTATTCGTAAACTGATCTAAAGACTAAAAACATTGGAGGTGGAAAAAAATCAGGGCTGGCCTTATTTTTAATGCATAAAACCATATTTTATACTTTTGTTAAACTACCAGAGCTGAGTGTGCTCATGAGAGGAGAGGACAGAGAGGGGAAGGGGGAGGAGAGGGAGGGAGGGCCTGGAGAGGGAGGGCCTCCGCAGAGGCACTGCCCCGCCCCATGGCTTCCGCACCCTCCCTCGCAGAGGTACACATGCACGCGTGCCTGGTGTGCTTTTCCAGCTGCGGCTGCGCTGGACTGCCCACCTCTCCGCCCAGATGGCTCTGCTAGGGTTCCGTGTGGCCAGCCGACGGGGACAAGCGAAGCTGGGGAAGGCACGTAGTCTGAGAGCAGGAGGGGCCTGACACTGCCCCTCACTTCTGTCCCCCCTCCGGGCATGCCCCGCCTGACCAGCGCTCCTCCCACACCTAGCTGGTCCCTTTGGCCAGGGACTCTGCCCTGTGGTGGCCCCCAAAGCCTTTTGCCAATTCCTGGAAGCAGCCCGAACCCTTGGGGGCCTCAGAAGTCAGGTTAAGCTCAGACGCTGCAGCCATGCCCTCCCTCCTTCCCAGCCCTTCTGTCTGGCCCAAGGTGGACCCCTTTCTTACAAGTCTCCCCCTGTGACTTGGGCCCACCACATGGCTGGTGTACTGCCAGGGCTCCTGGGGGTCCCAGTGAAGGTTCTCAGGGCATGGAAGCCACCTCTCTGGGCCCAGCCATCACTCCTGAGCAAAACAGGTCCCCGCCAACACCAGGCATCCGCCGGGTCCCCACAGGGGAAGGTCTGTGGCGAGGTTGGTCCGCTACTCTCAAACATCTCAGATCCACCCTCTGCCCCTCATCCCCACTGTCACCCTGCACCTGGCCTCCTCATCAGTCCCACCCCCTTCTTTCCTAAGCTCAGGGTGCTCGCAGCCAGGGCTCTGCACCCGGGACACCAGCAGCCTTGCACCTCCCCAGGCACCCCTGCTGCAGCACGCGGTCCACCCCAACCTCCCGCCACACTGCACAGCGGCTGACGCCCTCCAGCAGGCACTGCCCGGGCAGTGTGTCTCCACAAGAAACGCAGGTGAGCCTGGGGCCCAGGGCAGCTTACATCACTGGTAGGCCAGGGGTGGGCCTGCGTGTGGGTCTGGAAATCGTCGGCGACTCCCTGATGGCCGTCAGCCGGTGTCTGATCGCCAAGGGAGGTCCTCAGATGCCACCCTGACACCCTCACAGAGGCCTCCCAGGCCCCGCACATCAGCTCCTCCGCCACGGACTCGAGGTGGCCGGCCCGATTCACCTACTTCCCCTCTGCTCGTGCCCGCGCACACACGCACCTGTCACGGTGGGGGGGCTCCGTCCGGGTCTGTCACGGACCCTGGCAGTCACACGCATGCCCAGACTGTGCCCAGCTGACCCAGCCAGGCCCCAAGCCGCTGCAGCCTGTGCCGGCTCTCCAGCAGGGCATTGCAGAGCCGGCCCCCAAGTACACTTTCCACAGACCCGAGAGCTCGCGCTCGCGCTCGCGTGTCTGTCGGAGTGTTTGCTACAGGATGCGTGCGCTCACTGGAGAGAAACTGGGATAGAGGAAGGACAGTGAGAACTCGCCCCCATTCTCCTCTTGGCATTCTGGGCACACAAACGCGCCCAGCACAAGTTTTCAAGGAGCCAGGCCCAGGACTCAGGCCACGCAGCCGGTCCACGTGGGATCCACCCACCCCAACCTCCCTGCCGCCTGCTGACCCAAGACCTGCTGACCCAAGATGTCTACGGGCCAACAATAAATACAACAGGAAAGAACAAAACCTTGGTCAGTCACAAAGGTCCGAACCGTCCTGAATAACACCACGATGGCAGTGCGGTGAGCCCCGACGCCGGCAGAGCGCAGAGGACGCTGGGCCCCACCAGCCAGCCGCCCAATGCTCCCCAGGGCCTGACCGGCCTCCCAGGGCCATGAAGACAGCCGTTGGCCAGTGCCCACCCGCTGTACGGCAGACGGGCAAGGCCTGCTGGGCTGTGACTGCCACCAGCCCCGGGCTGCTCCACAGCTGGCCCGCCACGCACTGGACACACCCTCAGAGAAATAGCCACAATGCCAGCGAACTTCTCAGAGATGCGGAAAACGCCGACCTGAACAGAAACGTCCCTAAGTCAGACACGGAGCAGCAGCGAGGCCTCCCGGCCATGTCCCTACGAAAGCCCGTGACCAGCCCCCCGTGCACTGCCAGGGTCCATCATGGAAAATCAGGCCAATGCCAGCAAGCCCTGGGTCTCCTCTCAGAGTGTCGTCAGACGGGACCTTCCACTGTGCCCTGGCTCTCCGTCACCCTGTCCTGCACGGGCAGCCTCGCACGGACCTGACCGGGCACCCAGGGCGGCCCACCTCCTGCCCCTGCACGCTGACCGGCCCTTCACGAGACAGGCACGCAGCGCTCTGGCACCAGGCTGCTCACAGCAGCATGCTCCTTGCTGCCTTCTTGTTTTTTTGGCCGGGGCTGCATGTGCTCACCAGAGAGAAACAGAAAGGCAGAAGAGGCACCTCACAGGAGGGGGCGCTGCCATCCCTTCTCCACCTCTGCCCTCTTCCGGGGTTTAGAGTACGCACACACGCACGCACGCACACACACACGCACGCACGCACGCACACACACACACGCACGCACACACCCTCGTCCTGTTTTGCAAGCCACCGGGTCTCAAACCATGAGATCAGCCATGTGGGATTCAGCAGCCTGAACCACCAGGTCACAGAGCCGGCCCCTGCAGGAGTTCCAACACGACAATAAATAAGCAAATAACCTTAAGATTCCATGAGAGGAGACTGGTTTACATATGTTATGGCTACCACTCACAATAATATTTTATATCTCTCCCCCCATTTATTTCTTTATCTTGCCATATGGTGCATGCACTCACCAGAGAAAGGCAAGAGAAAGAGAGACAGGAAGCAAGAAATCACCCCAGCTCCCCTGCAGGGATGGCCACGCCGCAGTCCCTTATTTAGGACCTGCATGCACACACGCCCAGCATGACTTCCAAGTCACCAGGCTGAGGCTGTGTGGGATCCAGCACCTATATCCCCATGCCACCTGCTGGCCCAAGAATGTCATATGAGGTCGTCAGGAAAGCCATGGCGCGTTTCTGCATGGAGAAACGCAGAAAGACATGCCGTCACTGTCCCTTTCTGAAAAGGCGCCCATATCGTATCATTAAATTAATAGAAATGAACAATGTCTAAAATACTTCATACCATTAAATTACGCAATTACATGGGCCAGCTGGTGGCGTAGTGATTAAGGGCACTGGACTCCCACATGGCTAACCGCAGTTCAAGTCCTGGACCTGGCGGCTTGCTTTCTTACTTTCCCTCTGTCTTTCTCATAAAAGTTTCTTTTTTAAAACAGAAGAAAATGTTTAAATTATGCAATTACAAATAAATCATAGGGAAAAAAAAGCACTTTTTTTTAGGTGTTTGCTATAGGGTGTGTGCTCACTGGGGAGAGAGAGAGAGAGTGAGAGAGAAATCCCCCCGGGGGGAGGCCACGCTGTAATCCCTTCTCCTCCATTCTCCTCTCGGGATCTTGGGCACGCACGCACATGCACCTGGCGTGAGTTTAAGCCACTGGATCCAGGACTCGAACTGCAGTT
>NW_006159829.1:111307-114556 GCF_000334495.1 Tupaia belangeri chinensis | reverse complement strand
CCCCGGTCTTGGGGGCCAAACCCCCAGCCAGCCATGTGGGAGTCTAGCACCTTAACCACCATGCCACCTGCTGACCCACTATACATGCTTTAATAAAAGAAAAAAATTATTTTATTTAACTTTATTTATTTATTTTCATTTGACCAGAGAGAGACAGAGTGAGAGAGATCAAGAGAGAAAGTGAGAAAGCACGCCGCAGGTCTGGGACTTGAACGCAATCAGCCACGTGGGAGTCCAGTGCCCTTAGCTACCACACCCCCTGCCGGCCCCATGCTTTTTTTTAAAAAAAGAATTATTTTTATTTAACTTTATTTATTTATTTATTTATTTATTTTTAATTTGACCAGAGAGGGACAGAGTGACAGAGAGACAGAAAGAAACACAGAGAGAGAGAGATAGCAAGCTGCCAGGTTCAGGACTTGAACCACAGTCACCCATGTGGGAGTCCAGCACTCTTAATCACCACACTACCTGCCGGCTCCCTATACACACTTTTTAAAACAAAACACACACAAGTTTTACAATATATGGATGAATACTGCAGGATGACTGAGGTGGGGGCTAAATGGCAGCCCCCAAAAAGATGTAGCCATGTCCCCAGAATTCATAAATGTGATGCTATTGGGAAGCAGGGTCTCTGCAGATGTAACTAGTGAAGAATCTCGGGCAGGCAGGTGGCATGGGGGTTGGGGACACTGGACTCCCACATGGCTGACTGAAGCTCCAGTTCCAGACCTGGTGGCTTGCTTTCTCTTTCCGTCTCTCTCTGTGTCCCTCTCTGGTCAAATTTAAATAAGTAAACAAACAAACAAAGTTAGATAAAATAACCCTTTAAAAAAAAAAAAGAATCTCGAGACTAGATCCTACAGGTTGCCTAGCAGGCTGTCCCTCAGAACAAGCAGAGAGCCTCGGAGGCAGGTCCTGGAGGGCCGCGCCCCAAGCCGAGGCCTGGGGACTGGCAGAGGCAAGGCAGACCCTCCAGGGGCTTTGGGAGAGTGTCCCCATTGCCACCTGGGTTTGGACTTCCGGCCTGCAGAACTGTGAGATGGTACGCTTCTAGGCCACCCGGTTCGTGGTCGCTTTTTCTGCCAACCACAGGAAATTAATACAGACTCTGCTTCCAGGAGCTAGGTGCCACTGTGTCACTGACTAAAAATGTGGGGTTGCTTCAGAGTTAGGTAATGGGCAGAGGCTAGAAAAAGGCTAGGTGTGGACCAGGAGGTGGCATGGAAGTTAGGGTAGCTGGACTCCCACGTGGCCAGCTGCACAGTTCGAGTCCTGGACCCAGCTGCTTGAAAAGCATGCTGGGCACTTGTGTATGTATGCCCCAAATCCCAAAGAATGGAGAAGAGACTGCGGTGTGGCCATCCCCCAGGGGTGATTTCTGTCTCCCTCCCTCTCCCTCTCTGTGAGCTACACACCCTATAGCAAACTAAAACAAGAGCGAGCCTAGATTCTCTGTTCATCTGATTATCAAGCATTTGGATGAAAGATGTCGCTGGTGCGGCCTTCGAAGGAGATGGACAGGCAGTGGAGACAGGAAGGGCGACCCCCGTCTCACGGCAGAACGTGCCCGGCTGCGCACAGAGCAGCGCTAGCACACGGCCGGGGCATTCGGCGCAGCGACCCCAAGCACGGTGTGGGAGGCGTCCCCGACGCCACGGCTCAGAGGGCACAACTTGCCTTCTACTTCCACAAGCACACCGAGCTAAAAGAGCCTAGCCGAGGACGCGCCTGCCCAGACCTGCCCAACCCTTACTCCGACAGTAAGATGAGACCCGGACTTCCGAGCGGACGACGACCGGACTGGGACGTCTCTGCATGTGCGCTGAGCTGGGGGGCAGGGGGCAGACTGAAGGGTGGAATGGCCTCCGAAAGAGCCTCACCTCTAAGCCCAGCACCCAGGGCCGTGGCGCTGGAAACAGACGCGATGAAGGTGAAGACCAGAGCAGCACCGGGCTCCTCAGGGAGGCGAGGGCGAGCGTCCTTCCAAGAGCTGGGAGAGCGGCCGCAGAGAAGGCACGGGGTGGAGCGGACACTGGGTGCCACGCCACAGCTGACATTCGCCGACGGCTGCCAGACCCAGGAGTGCCAGGAAGGAGTCTGCAGACTCGGCGGTCTGGGACTTCCGGCCCTGGAACTGCGGGGTGCAAGCCTGCAGCCGTGGGGCGACCAGCCCAGGGCGGCTCGTCACAGCAGCCGCAGAGGCTCCTGCGCCCTCCGCACCCCAAACGGCCCCGTGGTCGTGTCTCTGGGGCTTACCGGTTCCCACCCTTTACCTTCCCACGCAGCCGCTCACCCAGAGAGAGCAGAGGGGGCGATGGCGGGAGCTGGCCCAGAAGGCACGGGCACGCTCGAGCTCACGGCGACGTGTGTGCGTGACCCAGATCCTGACCTGAGATGGGCCGGGACCACGCTGGGGTGACCCTTCCCCCTCCATCTCTCTCTTTCTCTGTCTCTCTCTGGCCACTACTGAACAGAAAAGGTGAAAAAAATATTCATTTTCAAAAGGTCAAAACACACACACACTTGAAAGACAAAAGAACACAACTGAGGCGGCAGGCACTGCCTGGGGCTGCTGCTGCGGACCCCTTCCGGACCCCCTTCCAGCCTTCTTTGGCGGCGTCCACCTGCAGACCCAGCCCTGTGCCTTACTGGGGCCTCGGCTAACCCCGCCACCCGTGCTGCCCCACCTGGCCCACGAGCCACCTCCAGACGAGACACAACCGGGCCTTTCCTCCATGCAATGCGGGCCTTGGGTCTGCCCCACTGCAGGAGCCAGAAAGGCAAAGGGACCCCAACTCCCGGCCAGGCCCTGTGCCTCAGAGAGGTGGGAAAGGCCCCTGCCAAGGCCCACGCGGCTCCACGAGAGCAGAGGGGAGGAAGGGCGGGCGCAGGGATCACACTGCCTTCCAGCCGCACCTTCCTCCCCCCTGGCTCCCCTCCCAGCAGACCACCACCAGCCCCGTGAACAACCAGCCCTGCCCCTCCCAGACACAGCCTCGCCACCCACAGCCTCCAGCCCTGTGGCCCTGTCCCTGCAGCCCCACCAGCGTCGTCCTGCCCAGCCTCCTCAAGGCCCTTCTCGAGGTGTCCCATCCCCTGCCTGTCTGTTGCCAGCTCCCGTTGGGCCTCACTGGGTAAACTGAGGCCACCACTTCCCATATCTTCCTATGGGGCCCAGCCTGGCAACCCCGGGGGAGTCTCCCACCCCTTCCCAGCCTTGGGGCCAGTGGCAGCAAGGGGCCA
>NW_006159829.1:101653-110005 GCF_000334495.1 Tupaia belangeri chinensis | reverse complement strand
CCCCTCCCCAGCGTGGGGGCCGGTGGCAGCAAGCCGCCAGGCACCCAGAAGGTGGGTGGGTAACCAAGAGCAACCAGCCAGCCCTCGGCTGGGCCAGGAGATGCCCACAGCCTGGGGCCTGGCCTCCCCGCAGGGCTCCACCTGGATGATGCCCCCACTGCTGTGCCTGCCCCGGCCTTCCAGGGTGTCTCACCTCACCCCAGCAGTCTCGTGGGGGCCAGAGTCCCTGACTACCCAGTCCCCACGCCCCAGGCCTCACCATGCTCTCGGGGCGCATCACTGCTGGCTGGCCTCCTCCGCTGCAGCAGGGCTGACAGTGTAGCTCTGCCCAGCTGGTCCTGCCCAGCCTTTCCCGGGGCCCAGCCCAGCCTCCCAGTGTGCCCGGCACCTCCGGCACCTCAGCATCCCCACCACACGCCTACCTTCGTTACCTTCCATCCCGCCCTCCTGGCCCGCTGCAGGCACACCCTGACGCCCAGGCCACCCCAGGGACCTGGCCACAGCGCAGTGTCTAAGCCACCCAGGTCCCTGCAGTGGGCCAGCTCCGGTCACCAGTCACCACCCACCCACTTCTCTCAAGACACAACCACCAAGTGGCAGGGCAGGGCTTGGCTCAGGGCTGCAGAGGTGTCACAGACGAGGCCTGGCCCTCAGGAAGCTGAGCTGGAGGGACAGGAGAGATTAGAACCCTTCTGTACTCAGGAGCCACATCCAGACCCCAAGAACAAGAGAGCAGCGTCAACCAGCCCATGGCCAACGCAGGAAGGAAGGGGAGGCTGAGAAGGGCACTGAGCAGGCTCGGCAGCGCTGCTGTGCTGGCCAGAGGGCATCGAGGGCCAGAGTGGGCAGACAGCGGGCACAGAGCTGAGACACCAGGACCTCAAGCAGGGACCTGGGCAGGGGGGTGGCTCGGGCTGGTGGTGGCACGGCAGGATCTGTGTCTGTCCCTCACACTCATGGAATACTAAAAAAAAAAGGACTCTTGGGACCAGCAGTTAGTGTAATGGCTATGTTGCTCGACTCCCATGTAGTCGACCACGATTCAAGTCCCGGACCCGGTGGTTTAAACTCACACTGGGCATGTATGCCCAAGATCCTGAGGGGAGAATGGAGAAGGGATTGCAGCGTGGCCATCCCCCCCACCCCGGGGGCAATTGCTTTCTCACTTTCTGTCTCTCTCTCTCTTTCTGGTGAGCACACGCGCCCTATAGAAAAAAACCTCTGGGGAACAAACAGTTAGCGTAATGGCTATGTCGCTGGACTCCCACGTAGTCAACCGCGGTTCGCGTCCCGGACCCGGGGGCTTAAACTCACGCCGGGCGCGTGTGCGTGCGTGCCCAAGATCCCAAGAGGAGAATGGAGGAGAAGGGATTGCGGCGTGACCATCCCCCCTGGGGGGTGATTTCTCGCTTTCTGTCTCTCTGTCTCTCTCTGTCTGGCGAGCACACGCGCCCTATAGCGAAATCTCTCAAAAAAAAAAAAACCTCTGGAAAAAAAAAGACTCTCAGTAGCTCTGTTTTATCACCTGGTGCTGATCACAAAGCAACTCTGAAATTTAAGCTGTATATGTATCATTCATGCACTTTTCTAAAGAAATTCTGTCTTTTGGAGGCTAGCAGATGGCATGGTGGTTAGGGGTGATGGATTCCTACATGGCCAACTGCAGTTCGAATCCCGGACCTGGTGGCTTGCTTTCTCACTTTCTCTTTCCCCCCCTCCCCCTCTCTCTCCCTCCCTCTTTTTTAAAAAATGTGTATTTCAGGGCATCAGCAGATAGCATAGCAGAGGCACTGCTGGACTCCATGGCTGGCTGTGGTCCAGATCTGGACCTGGTGGCTTGAGACTCGTGCTGGGCATGTGTGCATGGGAGGAGCACAGAGGAGAGGGAACTGCAGTGTGGCCCTCGCCCCCCAGGGAACTCCTCACTTCCCCTTTCACTACTGTCTGTAGTGCCCCCCCACACACAGCGAGTACACATGCCCTACCTAGGGCTAAAACTGCTAAAAGAAAGAAAGAAAGAAATTCTATTTCAATAAGAAGCTTATTTAAACCCTAACAGGCCAGTCATGGCGGCACAGCAGAGGCACGACGCCCTGTGACACCGAGGCCACGGGAGGGAGTCTGGGTACAAGCGGGTACAGCAGACGCGCCCGACCCCGGCTGCCAGGGGCTCTGTGGGGCACCCCTCTCACGCCCTCTCAGGAGATGTTCCACGTGTTTTTGTCTGAGGGTATGTATGCTCACCAGAGAAACGGACGGGGAGACGGGAGGAGAGCACCCCATGAAGTGCGGCCACACTGCCATCTCTGCCCCACTTCCTGCCGGGACGTGGGGCAGGAACACACGTGCCAGTGGTCCCCCACCGCCGGGTACAGGACAGCAGCCCCCATCAGCCGTGTGAGACCCAGCTCCCTCTACCAGGCCACAGGGCTGCCATCATGGAAAGTTTTAAAAAGTAACAAACAGAAAACCGTAAAATGTATGTAACATACAAAAAAGTCAACCTTCGGGGCCAGCAGGTGGCGTGGCAGCTGGGGGCGCTGGACTCCCACATGGCAGACCAGTTTGAGTCCCGGACCTGACAGCTTGCTTTCTGGCTTTCTCTCTCTCTTGCTCTGTCCCCCATAACATGTAAAAGCCCTTACAAGAAAAATGATGGGATTCACGTGGCTAGCAGGTGGTGGAGGTTGGGGTGGCTGGGACAGCATGCCGGGTGCGTGTGTGTGCCTGCCCGTCATCCCGGGAGAAGGGACTGTGCTGTGGTCATCCCACTGGGGACTGACTTCTCACTTCCCTTCTCTCTCTCTCTGTCTCTCTGTCTCTAGTGACTGCACTCACCCTATAGCAAAAACTAAAAAAAAAAAAAAAAAAAGTTTTTATAAAATAAAATAAATGCAATTTTGAAAATTTAGAAGGATTTTTGCTATAGGGCACTTGCACTCACCAGAGAGACACAGAGACCACCCTTCAAGGGGGACGGCCACGCCGCAATCCCTTCTCCTCCACTCTCCTCTCGGGATCTTGGATACGCATGCACATGCGCCCGGCGTGAGTTTAAGCCACCAGGACCGGGACTCAAACCGCGGTCGGCTACATGGGGGTCCAGCGACATAGCCATTACGCCAATTGCTGGTTCCAGCGACCGGCATGAGTTTTAAGCCACTGGGTCCAGGACTCAAACCATGGTCAATTACGTGGGAGTCCAATGACATAACCATCATACCATCTTCCGGTCCAAAATAAAATAAATTTAAATAAATAAATGAGTCTTGATTTTGAAAATAATAATACACATTAAAGAGAAATGAACAGTGCTTTTGAATGAGCAATTCATAAGTCTGAAGATACAAATGGTTATTAACTCTATAAAGTCACTCTCATCTTGATGAACGAGGACACGAACATTCACACCGCTGAGCGGGTGGGCTAAGGGCTGCAGAGCGTCTGCGAGGCTCACCTGCACTGGCAAGCTGCCGAGACAGTCTCCCCTAACGGAGTGCCACCGCCACCTAGGGGTCATGGCAGCTGTGGCACTTCCACGCCGTGGCCATCACGTACCCACTGGTGTTCCACAGCCCACTGGCATGACAGTACCAGTACCATTCGACAGGGAGAGCGTAGCCTTTTCAACAAATGGTGCTGGGAGAGCTGAAAACCCACACGCGGAGAATGGGTTGGGCCCGACCTTACGCTCTGCGAGGCCGAGGTCCACATGGAGGTCAGGCCCAGCCCCGACGACCTGTGCATCCTGGGCCATGCACGGGCACAGGGCTGGACTCCCAGACACCCAAGACCCTGGCTGGCTGGACAGGGCTGGGGGTGGCCCAGATGTGTCCTACTGTGGGTACATGTCACCCTCTCTCTTCCTCTCTCTAGATTACTTGGCTTTTTCTCTCAAAGATATTTTTTAAAAAGCTTCAAAACGGTAATTAAAACTTGTGTGCTTCAAAAGACGCCGTGAAAAGAGTAAAAGGCGACCTACAGGGTCAGAGAAGATCTCCGTGAGCCCTCCCTGGTCAAGGACTTGTTGTCTAGAACACACAATGCAGGGGACCCGACCTAAAGGACCCACTGGTCCCTGCTGCACAGGAGGTGAGCATGGGCGGGAGGCAGCGAGTGACCAGGCACAGCGTCGTCTGTACTCACGGCCACGTCACTCACATTACCGCCCGCCTCCACTTCCTGTCAGGTCAGCAGGCCACGGGACCCTCACAGGAGTCCCAGATGGGCCACCTGCTGAGTCATCGGGAAAGTCATGACCCATTTGGCATCGAAATATAGAGGATGACTTTCTCGACGACCTAATAGTCGCAGGGCTCCTCCGCTGCATTATGGGGAGGTGTATAAGTATTTCATTACACATTACAGTGTAACACCAATAGAGATAAACAGCAAAATCAACGTAATGTGCTACATGGGACCAGCAGATGGCGTCATGGGTACATCACTGGACTCCCACATGGTCGACCGCAGTTCAAGTCCCAGACCCAGCAGCCTCAAACTCATGCCGGGCATGTATGCATGTGCGCCCAAAATTCCGAAAGGAGACTGGAGGCGAAGGGACTGCAGTATAGCTGTTCCCCGGAAAGTGATTCCTCATTTCTGTCTCTTTGTGTCTCTCTGATGAGTGCACGTGCCCTACAGCAAAAAAACTCTCAAAACAAAACAAATCTTTCTCTCTCAAAAAAAATACGTAATGCGCTCAGAATCATCCTAAACCCTCCCATCCCGATCCCGATATGTATAAAAATTATCTTCCATAAAACTGGTGCTGGGGACCACAGATATAAACACTTACCAACTCGATAATCAAAGGATGAACGCCTAATTTAAAAAGAGGGGGTCTACATAGACATTTCTCAAAAGAAGGTATATGAAAAGCAGTTAAGCACACAGACAAGGGTTCATTAGCTGTCATTAGCTGTCGGGGAATGCGGGTCAAGGCCACAGTGGGCGCCACTTCATCCCCACCAAGATCGGATGTCTATAATCAGAAAGTCAGATTACAGTAAGTGCTGGTGAGGAAACCAGAAACTTCCTGCACTGTTGATAGGCATTTTTTTAAAGAATTATTTTATTTAACTTTATTTATCTATTTTAGTTTGTCCAGAGAGGGACAGAGCAAGAGAAAGAGAGAAAACAAGAAAGCATGCCACCAGGTCCAGGACTTGAACCGTGGTTGGCCATGTGGGAGTCCAGTGCCCTTAACCATCACACCACCTGCCGGCCCCAACTGCTGGCAGGGATTTAAAACAGTATGGCCACTCTGGAAATAATCTGGCAGTTCTCAAGAGTGAAATACAGAATTAGCACATGACCCAGCAATTCCACTCCCAGGTATCTGCCCAAGCCAGATGGAAGCTCGCGAGCACAGGCGAGCGTGACTCCGTGACGGGGGAAACGCAGAAACCCACCAGCTGATACATGCACTGGCCGAAGGCGGTCCATCCTCACCCTGGAGCTGAGCTCCCATAAACAGGGGGCCGCGCCGCGTGACAAGTAGTCCCGGAGCACTCACGGCGTGGGAGGAGTGGGCGCAAGACTGCACCACTCCGCTCAGTCGTGCCCGGAGCTGGGGCAGGTGGAGAATGTTCCAGAACCAACAGCCACGGCTGCACGGCTCCAT
The DNA here is from genome assembly GCF_000334495.1 of Tupaia belangeri chinensis. NCBI lineage: Eukaryota > Metazoa > Chordata > Mammalia > Scandentia > Tupaiidae > Tupaia > Tupaia belangeri. The sequence continues at coordinate 104,379 of NW_006159829.1, read as the reverse complement.
GAGCGTGCTGAACGACTGACCTGCCACGCTACGTGGTGACGTGCGTGGGAATGGCACCTCAGCAACGCCGCTGCCAACAGATGGCGGCAGAGCCGGCCCAATCGGTGCAGCACGGAGAAGCCAGCGGCTCCGGCCCAGGCCCACCCCGCACTGGCTCCCCCTCTCAGTCTGTCTCTGTCTCTCTCCCTCCCCCTCCCTCTCTCAGTCTGTCTCTGTCTCTTTCCTTCCCTGTCTGTCTGTCTCTATCTCTCTCCTTCCCTCTCTCAGTCTCTCTCCCTCCCTGTCTCTCTCCCTCCCTCTCTCAGTCTGTCTCTGTCTCTCTCCCTGTCTCAGTCTGTCTCTCTCCCTCCCTGTCTGTCTGTCTCTCTGTCTCCCCCTCCCCTCTCAGTCTGTCTCTGTCTCCCTCCCTCTCTCAGTCTGTCTCTGTCTCTCTCCCTACCTCTCAGTCTCTCTCTGCTTCTCTCAGTCTGTCTGTCTCTCTCCCTCCCTCTCAGTCTCTCTCTGCCTCTCTGTCTGTCTCTGTCTCTCCCTCCCTCTCTCAGTCTGTCTCTCTCCCTCCCTCTCTCTGTCTCTCCTTCCCTCTCTATCTCTCTGTCCTTCCCTCCATCTCTCAGTCTGTCTCTGTGTCTTTCCCTCCCTCTGTCTTTCTCTGTGTGTCTTTCTCCCTCCCCTCAGTCTCCCTGTCTCTCTCCTCCTCTCTTAGTCTCTCTGTCTCCCTCCTTCTGCCTCTTTCTCTGTCTCTCTCCCTGTTCCCCCCTCCCTCTAGTCTCTTTCTGTCTCCCTCTGTCTCTCCTGTCCCTGGCCCACTGCTGGCATCTGGTGCCTCCTGACGCCCCTCCCAGGCCCTGCCCAGCCATCCACACACACCAGCAGTGCCCACCACCTCCCCTCACACCTGCAGCCCCTTGGGCACCAGCCCTGCACGCACGCTGCTGGCCACCAAACCCCCACCCAGAGGACAGCTCTGAGGCCTCTGTCCCGGCCCCGGGCTGGCCCACTCCGCTGGGCTCCTGCCTGCCTCCTGGTGCGCAGCGCGGCTCCCTCAGCAAACACCCTACTGGGCTCACCTCAGTGGCCCCAGGCCCTCCCACGTCTTCGCACCTGACCAGCCACCTCTGCAGGGCCCACGTAGGAGGAGGAGGCGTGCAGCCCCTGTGAGCCAGGCTGGAGGCCCCTCCCTGGGGGCCTGGAGCTTTCCCGCCCCACCATTAGAGAAGGAGGCAGGGGAGATGGGGAGACGGGAGGGGAGATGGGAGGGGGGCCTTTCACGTGGAGCCGGAAGGCAGGATCTGCAGTGGAGGGCGGGCTAGTGCGGGCTAGTGCCTAGGGCCGGAAGAGAGTCCTCGCCCTCAGTGACAGCGACCGACCGGCTGGGAGTCCGGGTGTCCTCTCCCTCAGTGACAGGGACGGGCTGAGCAGGGAGCCCGGGAGCAGAGCTGGGCACCCCTCCATCAGCCCTGTGCCCTCGGCCCCTGCAGGAGGAGCCCTAGCACCAGCCTGTCTGCGGGACGAGGCTCAGCACATTCAGCCGCGGCACCACCTGTGAGCACATGGCCACTCCACTGGGTCGGGGAGGGCACCGGGCTGGGCCCCTGCCACCTCCAGGGATCTGTCAGAACCCACTCCGGGACACAGGGATGGCAGGTAGCCCCCTTCCAGGGAAGGAGAGGGACACAGTCCGCACCAGGGCAACTCCAGCATGATGCCCGGACAGGCTCTGGCAGTGCACAGCCCAGCGACCTTTCCAGGCTGAGGAGGATCCAAACAATTCCGTCCTGTCTCTCTGGGAGGGCTACGGCCCAGGCGGGGGCCCTGCCCTGAACCCACCCAAGGGACCCTCCAAGGCAGATAAGAGAGACTTTTGCTATAGGACACATGTGCTCTCCAGAGACACAGAGAGACAGACAGAAAGCAAGAAATTACCACCACCACCACCCCGCCGCAGATGGCCACACCACAATCCCTTCCCCTCCATTCTCCTCTTGGGATCTTGGGGACTCGAACTGCAGTCAACCACGTGGGAGTCCAGCTACATAACCATTACACCATCTGCTGATCCACAAGCAGGACTTTTCAAACAGAGCATGAACAACAAAGGCCACCTCCAGGTGGGCTGGTGGCACTTTCCCAGGAGCACCTGTTAGAGCTGAGCAGGGACAGCAGGACCTCTCTCCCTGAGCTGCCCTTCCAGGCAGAGCCACTAAATCCAGCCAGCAGAGGCCGGAACCTGCTTGCGGCGGCTGGCCCTGGGCGGCCACCTCGACCCTCCCAGTAGCTCCCGCCCAAGGCCTCTAAGCCACTTCAGGCCTGGAGCCAAGGCGGCATCTATGCCTGCTCAGAGCTGATGACCCACCCTGAGCCAGGCATCTGGGCTGGGAGTGCTGACAGCAGCAGGCCCAGAGGCCCCAGGGCCAGGGGCAGGGCACCGGTCTGCCTAAGCCACAGGGCGCTCATACTACCCTGCCAACGCAGGCAGCTGGGCCGCAGCCCCCAACCCTAGCAGCACAGACGCCATGAGGGTCCCTGCCAAGGAAGGGTGGCAGCTCAGGCCCGCCAGTTTGGGGAGGTGAGGAGAGGCGGCAACTATGCGACACACTGCCAGGCGGGGGAGGCGCCCCAGAGGAGGGACAGCGACTTTCAGCCTTGACCCACGTGCCAGCCGGGCACAGGCCGCGGACACTGGCACAGACAGCAGGCCCGCGGCAACCCCCGCGCGCCCCCCACGC
>NW_006159829.1:98899-101286 GCF_000334495.1 Tupaia belangeri chinensis | reverse complement strand
TCTGTGCCCGCCCCCGCCCCCGGGGGGCCGCCCTCCAGCCCAGCCCCTGGCCTGGTCCTGGCGCCCGGCCAGCCCGCGAGCTCACCTGGCCACCCAGCACCCCCATCCCCACCTCCCCACCCCGTGTTCCTTCGAAGTCCCGCCAGACAGCATTGGGTAGGGTGCTGGTGTCTTCAACACAGAAAGGGCCCTTCGGACACGGGAGAGAATCACACTTAAGAGGACTAGAGGGGCCGGCAGAAGGCGTGGTGGTTAAGGGCGCTGGACGCCCGCATGGCCGACCTTGGTTCCAGTCCTGGACCTGGTGGCTTGCTTTTTCACTTTCCTCTGTCTCTCTCTGGTCAAATTAAAATAAAGTTAAATAATTATTTTTTAAAAATGTACTTATAGGGAGCCAGTTATCATAATGGCTATGTCACTGGACTCCCATGTAGTTGACGGCGGTTCGAGTCCTGGACCCAGTGGCTTAAACTCACGCCGGGCACGCGTGCATGCGTGCCCAAGATCCTGAGAGGAGAATGGAGGAGAAGGGATTGTGGTGTGGCCATTCCCCCTGGGGGGTGATTTCTCGCTTTCTGTCTGTCTCTGTCTTCCCGGCGAGTGCATGCACCCTATAGCAAAAACCTCTGAAAAAAAAATGCACTTATAAAAAGGACTAGAATAAGCAGTTTACAGAATAAAAAGGCACTTAAATTTTTCTTTCAAAAGACAAATTCTTGGGACCAGCAGTTGGCGTAATGGCTATGTCACTGGACTCCAGTGTAGTCAACCGTGGTTCGAGTCCTGGACCCAGAGGCTTAAACTCACACCAGGCACGTGTGTGTGCATGCCCAAGATCCTGAGAGGAGAATGAAGGAGAAGGGATGGCAGCGTGGCCATCCTCCCTAAGGGGTGATTTCTTGCTTTCTGTCTCTCTGTCTCTCTCTGTCTTTCTGGCAAGCGCACGCGCCCTATAACAAAAACCTCTCAAAAAAAAAAAAAAGAATTCTTGGGACCAGCAGGTGGTGTGATGGCTCACATGGCCCACTATGGTTTGAATCCTGGTTGGGTCCTGGACCTGGCAAACATGGTGGCTTGCTTTCTCACTTTCTCTCTCTCCATGGTGAGTTGAGAAATTATAATAATAATAAATAAAATAAAATTTTTTTCAAAAAAAAGAAAAATGCCTTTCCACCCACTGGGTTGGCAGATCCTTGGTCTGCCAGCCTCCATAAGTATCCTTTGAGGAACGCCCCAGCAATACCTGGCTCCACCCCTCACTGCTGCATGCCCTGCCATGGCCAGAGGTCCCACTCCCAGGATTCAGGCCTGTGAAAGCCATGGCGCCAGCATGCCGACCTCCAGGGTGCCCGCCTCGGCACAGCTGGTGGCAGTGAAAGCTGAGGGCACCTCACCAGCGGGGCTGCGGGGACAGGGACAGTGACGTTCTATGGCACCCTGTCAGCCCCACTCCCTGCACCTTTAAGGGCGATGCTGCAGAGCACTGAGGTGGGCATTCAAGGTGACCCTTCCACGTGGGGAAACACGACCTCATTCTTCAAAATCTATTCAAGCTGTGAGAAAGACCGAGCTCTGCACAAGCCCCAGCAGCCCTGGGGCTGGACCAGGGCCGTCTCCCTCCCTGTCTTCTGCCCCTCTCTGCCCACAAGCGCTGCCTGTGCTCCAGGTGCCAGGCCTCTGCCCACGGCACCACCTGCTGGCCCAGATCGGCCTCTGACCCTCTTGCAACAGCCTAGGTGCCACCTTCTGGGCCTCTGGCAGGGCATCGTTCCCCCCAGGAGGGGCGCCCCCAGCAACAGCCTGAGCAAGACCTCTCATTGGCTCCTCCCTTCCCAGCACAGCCTACCAGTGGCCTCCAGCCCTAGGCCACCGACTTCCCAAAACGGGGACAGCCCTCCAGCTGCTGGCTCTGTGAGCATCCTGCAGGGCCTCCTCCGCCCTCACCCAGGCTGGCAGCCACTGGAAGGAGGGGGCTGACAGGCACCGCTCTGTCCTGCTCCCATGTGGCAGCTGAGTCCAGGGGAGCTGATGGCAGCCCTGCCCCAGGAACCCAAGAGACTGCTGCCTTCACATCTGGGCACGCTCCTGCCAAGGGCCAAGGGCACCCCCAGCCAGAAGCCCAGCTCCGGGCCTCACACCGGGCGGGCGGGGCCAGCAGGTGGCGCTGTGCTGTGCGACGCGCCTGGGACAGGAGGCTGTTTCTGCCGGCAATCCCTCTGGCAGCTCTCCAGCCCACACCTGCAGCCGCGCACAGCAGGCGCCTGGAAGCGGGGCGCAGAGCCGGGCGGCTCGCCACGGGTGTTACCTGCAATTCGGATCACCGCCCGCTCCGCGGGGTCCAAGACACTCCCGTTGCCGCTGCAACTGCCTCCACTCCGCCGGCTCCG
>NW_006159829.1:97873-98551 GCF_000334495.1 Tupaia belangeri chinensis | reverse complement strand
GACGACCCCACCCGGCTTCTCAGCTGGACAGGGAGCCCGCGCCGCCAGCCCTGCCTGTCACCTACCAAACCCCTCTGCCTCCGCAGACAGGGTAGCCCACCCCCACTCCCACAGCTGCCTCTCCACCTCCACGCAGGGTCCTCTGAGCACCCTGCTACCCCCACATTGACCGCCACTCCCTTTTGACAATCACCCAAACACTGGCACCTACATGGCCTGGTCCCAGGGCCCACCCATCGCAGGACCCTTCGCCACTCTGTCAAACAGGAGGGGTGATTACCTTCGCCCTGTCGATCCAACGCCGGCCTCCGCGCTCTCCACCCCAAAACCAACCTCTCTAATACTTGAAGCAGCAGGCAAGCCAGGCCACCCACAAACGCAGACCAGCGGCCCTCCCCTCCCGGTCACCAGAGAGCCCCCACCTCCAGCCCTCCCAGTCCCACCTCGGTCTCCGCAGCGAAGACCTATAAATAGCTCGAGCCGCAGCGGCGTGGGCCGCCCAAGCTCGCTGCCGCAGGAGCCGAGCCGTCGGTACACGGCCGCCGCCGGCGCGCACGCACACCCACGCGTGCACACTCCAGCTCCGGGTCCAGCTCCCGGTCCCCAGGAGCACTGGCGTGCGGGAGGTGAATGGGGCGCTGTCTTGGCGGGGGCGGGGTGGCGGGGGGACACAATATG
>NW_006159829.1:96499-97267 GCF_000334495.1 Tupaia belangeri chinensis | reverse complement strand
GCATTCCCCGCCCCGGCCACGCCCCGGCCCCCACTCCCCGCGCAAGGTGGCGTTCAGAGCTCCGCAGGCCCTTCTGCTGCTCCACCCGTTTATTCCAACCGCGGAACCGCTCCCGCAGGCCGGCCCGCCCGCCTCCTGGGCTCTGCTGACCCCTGGTGGTCGCCCGGCCGGGTCCAGTCCCAGTCCTCAGCAGACCTCGCGTCTCCGCAGGAAACAGGGGCGACCCGAGGGGCAGAAAGGCGGTTCGGAGCGGCGCGGCCGGGCGCCTGTGCCGTCAGGTGTCCGGGGAAGGGCCCGAGAGCCCGAAGCCGTCTCCGGAACAACCGCCTGGCATGTGCTCGCAGGTGATGAGGTGGGTGGGCAGCGCCTGGGTGTCGTGGAAGATGACGAAGATGCTGGGCTGCTGCAGGCAGTCCACGGCGCTGTCATAGCGTAGGAGCGCGTCGCCGAAGGCTCGCAGAGGGGGCGCCCGCAGACCCTGGCGACCCTGCCCATAGTCGCCTGTCAGTACTCGCGCTACGAACACCGCCTTGTGGCCGTCGGCGTTGGGGGGCGAGTAGCGGTCTTGCACCGACAGGGAGGCGCGCGCGGCGAAGTACACGCCCTGCCCGTACAGCGTGCCTGCGGGGAAGACCGTGAGGTCAGGGACTGGCGCGGCCAGAGTCTCCACCCCGCCCGGCCCAGGCCTCACCGTTGCGGCCACAGAAGCTGCAGTTGGAGCCGTGCGCGCAGATCTCCGGCACGGCCTGCGCCGCCGCGCCGCGGTAC
>NW_006159829.1:89165-93951 GCF_000334495.1 Tupaia belangeri chinensis | reverse complement strand
ACCGGCGCGGAGTGGCCGTTAGGGCCCGCGGGAGAGGCCTTCCCTCCGCCCCTGGGCGGCCCAGGACCGGCTGAGCCTGCGATCAGGAGCCCTCTAGTGGAGGAGTTCGGGGTCTGGAGGAGACCTCGGCCCTGGTAGTGCCCTGCCCGGCGGCAGACACTAGCCACCTCCAGGGGAACGCTGACACCACACGGAGGCCTGCAGTGGGCAGACCCGCCTGCTCGCCAGAACCCAGAACCCACAGCCAGGCCTCTGCTAAGAACGGCTGAGCCAGGCACCTGCACTACGCACAGGACTTCACCCCCAGCACCCAGAGACGCCCACCCGCCTCTCAGGACAGCAAGACTTCCTGGGAGAGAAGGCCTCAGGTGCCCACGCAGCCACGGCCCTGCTGGAGTGAGTCCAGGACCCCAAGGAGGGCCCGTAAAGAAATTCTAGGGGCCAGCAGGGGATGCACATAGTGGTAACAGTGCTGGACTCCCACATGGCGGGCTGCAGTTGGAGTCCTGAACCCATGGCTTCAAAATCACGGGGGCGTGTGTGTGTGCATGCCTGCCCAAAATTCCAGAAGAAGAATGGAGAAGGGATTGCAGCGTGGCATCCCCCAGAGGATGAATTTTCACGGTCCCTCTGTCTCTCTCTGACAGGTACACACACCCTATAGCAAAAACTCTTTAAAAAAAAAGGTGAAGGGAAAAGTCTGGCCTCTTCAGAGGGCTGCAAGAGAGCCACACCCACAAAACGAGACTAGCTGCGGTGACAGAGTCCAGAAAGAGGGTCCTTACACTGGAAAGGGCGTCAGGCTTCGTGGGCAGCTGGGGGCTGACTCTGCTCAGCACAGGGAGCCCTGGGAAGAGGGGTGGGTCGGAGCAGGGAGAGGAGTAGGGCAGGCTGGAGGCATCCGCGCCAGCCCGAGCACAGGGAGACCTCCTGGGCCAAGGCAGCGTCCGGGCAGAAGCCATGAAACACGGCCGAGGACAGTGGGGGAGAAAGGCCCCACGCTGCCTGCCAGGGGCTGCAGCCTCCAGACGCCGCCAATACCTAGGTCTTCCAAAAGGCTGGGAACGCATGCTGTGAAAACCTGTATGGGTTTCTACATTCTTTGCACCAAGATAAACTTGTACTTTAATTCCATGTGTCCATGAGTTTTCTCAAGCCTCCACATAGAAATGGCGAAAACCTCACGTGGGTTTCTCACACCTTTGATGTATGTGAAGAAATTGTGGAGAGATTTTTTTTTTTTTTGGAGAGGATTTTGCTATAGGGTGCATGTGCTTGCCAGCCAGACAGAGAGAGACAGAGACAGAAAGAGAGAAATCACCCCCCAGGGGGGATGGCCAAGCCGCAATCCCTTCTCCTCCATTCTCCTCTGGGGATCTTGGGCACGCACGCACACGCGCCCGGCATGAGTTTAAGCCACCGGGTCCGGGACGCGAACCGTGATCGACTACATGGGAGTCCAGCGACATAGCCATTACGCTAACTGCTGGTCCCGAGATATTTTTTAAATTTTCCACCAAAAAAAAAAAGCTTTTTGAGGCATTTGCCACAGGGCATGTGTGCTGGCCAGAGAGGAGAGACAGAGACAGTGAGAGGGAAAGCAAGAAATCACCCCTCGAGGGGATGGCCACACTGCAGTCCCTTCTCCTCTACTCCCCTCCTGGGATTATGGGCATGCACACACATGTGCCCAGCGTGAGTTTCAAGTCCCAGGTCTGGGACTTGAACTGCAGTCAGCCACGTGGGAGTCCAGCAATGTAATGCCATGCCATCTGCTGGCCTCTCAAGAAAAAAAAAGAAAGAAAGAAAGAGCACTGGCCTCGAATACCTGAGGGAACTCATGTTCTGGCACGAACGCGGTATCCAGCCAAACCACTGATGAAGCGTAGGACGAATGAGCACGCACTGGGCCTCGTCAGAACACAGGTGTGGAGGACGACCACCAGCTGGTGGCGTAGTGGTTGAGGCACTGGCTCCCACCAGGAGGACCACAGCCCCAGATCTGGCAGCTTGAAAGTCACACCCAGTGCGTGTGCATGTACGTGTGTGCACGCTCAAAGTCCCAGAAGGAGAATGGAGAAAGGACTGCAGTGTGAGCACTCCCCCAGGGTGATTTCTCACTTTCTCTCTCACTGTCTCTGTCTCTCTCCAGCAAGCACACGCGTTCTATGGCAAAAACCTTAGAAGAATACCTAAGGCCGATAGATGGCATAATGGTTTGTCGCTGGACTCCCACATGGCCAACAGCATTTCAAGTCCCAGACCCGGTGGCTTTTTGAAACTTACACTGGGCCCGTGTGTGTGCCCAAGGTCCTGGGAGAAGATGAACAGGGATTGTGACTGGCTATCCCCAGGGGCTGATTTCTAACTTTCCTTCTCACCATCTGCCTCTCTCTCGTGAGGGCACACCCCCTAAGGCAAAAACCTCTACAAAAAAGAAGTGACCTCTAGTGGTAAAAGAGCAGGAATCTAAAGGTCAGAGGCATTTCCAGCCCACATGAGGAACTCTGCGTGAACGTGAGAATCTCTCGGGAAGGTGACGGTAGTGCAGACGGGACTGGGGAAAAATAATATCGGCAACTTAGCAGTTGAGCCATTACGCCTTGAACCCTAGAACATTCTCTATGACGCAACGTTGTTCAATATCTAGGATTTCTTGGGGCTGGCAGGTGGCATGTTGGTGGCATGTTGGTTAAGGCACTGGACTGCAGTTCTAGTCCTGGAACTGGTGGCTTGCTTTCTCACTTTCTCTCTTTCTCTAATCAAATTAAAAATAATAAATATTAAATAACTCTTTTTACTTTCTCTCTCTCTCTAGTCAAATTAAAAATAATAATAAATATTGAATCATTGTTTCTAAAATATAGCTAGGATCTCTCTTCCCTCTGTGTAATTCAATGGCAAATATTTCCTTACCGTAGGGTGTCAGCACCCTTCAGTCCATGCATGAGGACTCATGATAGTTACAGAGTACAGCATGGAGTTCATTTCATAATAATAAGGTGGCTGTTCAAACTGAAATGGGGAGCTGGCAGGTGGTGTGCTGGTTAAGATGCTGGACTCCCACAAGACAGACCACAGTTCGAGTCCCAAACCTGGCAGCTTTCTTTCTCACTTTCTCTCTCTCTCTCTCTGGTCAAATTAAAAATAAATAAATAAATAAAGTAAAATAAGATCTTTTAAAAAAGAAAACTGAAATGGAAGAGAGAGAAGGAAGCCAAAGAAAAGGAAAGGGGACTGTTCTCTTCTTCCATGCAGGAAGGCAAGAAACAGCCTCTAAAATTGTCAGGTGAGAAGAGTCAAGTACACACTATCTAGCCAGATGGCGCTCACCGGAAGAATAAAGTGCACGTAGCACCAAGCGAGAAGGACGTGAGCAAGTGCATCTGCATGGCTAGAGGGAACGTAGTGATGGCAGTGGCGATGGTGGTGTGAGGGGATGATGGTGGTGATAGTGATGATGGTGATGGGAGTGGTGAGGAGACGATGCGTAGTGATGGTGGTGAGGGTAATGGTGATGGTGGGGAAGGGATGGTGGTGATGGTGGTGGTGATGGTAGTGGTGGTGGTGGTGATGGTGGTAGGGATGATGGTGATGAGGGGATGGTGGTGGTGGTGATGGTGGTAGGGGTGGTGGTGATGGTGGTAGGGTTGATGGTGATGGTGACGAGGGGATGATGGCAGTGGTGAGTAGTGGTAAGGTGACAGCGCTTGAGTGGGTGGTAGTAACGATGGGTAGGTAGCAGTTGCGGTAGGTGTGGCGGTAGGTGTGGTGGTAGCAGTTGCGATGAGCAGAGGGAGGGGGGGGAGAAGGGAATGGTGGTGGTGGTGATGGTGGTAGGGTTGATGGTGATGGTGACGAGGGGATGATGGCAGTGGTGAGTAGTGGTAAGGTGACAGCGCTTGAGTGGGTGGTAGTAACGATGGGTAGGTAGCAGTTGCGGTAGGTGTGGCGGTAGGTGGTAGTGATGGTAGGGCAGTGCTGAGTGATTGGGTCAGGTCTAGGGAAGACCAGAGGCTCTCCATTTCTGACCAGCTCCAGCTGTAAGTTGACACAGCTGGCCTCACCCATAACTTGGAGCATCCAGAGTCTTGAGAGCCCCACTCAGACTCACCACGCAGCGCCCTACACGCTCCACTGCCCCTTCCTTCTCACCGGTCCGAGGCGCCCCTCTCTGGATTCTTTCCGTCAGCTATGAGCACACTCGGTCTTCAACAGCCCACACCCCCTCACTGCTCTGCTCTCCTCCTTCCTTCCATAACCAGCTTACTCCCGGAGTTGGTCCTGCCCTCACCTCCTACCCCACACTACCTCCTCACACCACTGTGCCTCCTCAGTCCTCCCCTCAGCAATGCAGACTGCGCCCCTCCCCTGCCCAGTGGTCTCTATGGCCTCCCTGGTCTGCCTGACAGTATAGGGCCAGAGCCTTTTCAGGAAACACGCCCGTGCCCAGCACTGCCCAATCTGCAAGTCTGTGCGCAGTCAGAAACCGCAGTGCTCCCTGGCCTCTCCCTGCCAAAGCTCTGGGAGCCGCAGGAGCCCCAGAACACGTCCAGGTCTATGGAAAAAGACATCCTCACAGTGGCCACAAGGTGGCAACACCGCCCTGCATTCCAGAGGGGCCCCAGGTGCAGAGAGCCAGGCCACACTGGCAGAGCAGGGACCATCACTCACGCCTGTCAGATCCCAGGGCCCCTGACCTCTGTGTCCTCCAGTTTCCTCCCACCCAGACTCTGCGAACACCCTTGGGGAAGGGAGTGGCCTGGGGCAGCTGGCACTCCCCCCA
>NW_006159829.1:75919-79854 GCF_000334495.1 Tupaia belangeri chinensis | reverse complement strand
ACAGTACAAAACTCTGTATCCCTGAGGACAAAACTATGAAAATAAGCTCACCCAAAAAGCACCCCCACCCCCACCCCTAGTCCCTGCAGCTCCTGGCCAGCGCCTGAGGCCAAGAGTGACAGCCTGCAGACTGCCAGGCACGAATGGCGCTGCGGGTCCAGGCAGCCGTGTACTCACCCCGCGGGCGGCGTCCAGGCTGTCACAGAAGGCCTGCACCACATCCTGGAACTCCCCTGTGCTCGCTGCCAGACTCTCCAGCCTGCCCAAGGGTCCCTTCTGCCTCTGCTCCAGCACTGACACAAGGGCAGGAGGGGGTCAGGGCCACGCCTGGGGCATCAGCGCCTGAGAGCCACCACCCCCCAGCCCAGATGCAGACTCACGGGGGACTCCTGGAGTTGCCAATGGGGAGGCCGAGCACAGATCCCAAGGGCCAGCCAGCAGTGCAGCTAAGTGGCGGGCTGCCCGGGCGGGCTGGGCCCCAAAGCCGCGGAGGATGACACGGTCCCCACGCAGGCCAACACTCACACCATGGCGCTGCTCCAGGCCAGCACGCAGCTCTGTGGGCAGCAGGCGGCCACAAGGCCCCACCGTCTCCTCCCGGAGGTGAGCCTCCAAGGCAGCACCTAGCGCCTGGTCCAGCTCATCCATGTCCTGCTCAAAACCCACGTGCACCAGCAGCTGCGCCCTGCCACCTGGGCCCTGCGGCTCCCCCGCCTCTGCTGGGGACTGCTCCAGCAGGGAGAGGGCGAGAGCTTGCTGCAGTGCAGCTGCCTCCTGCTTGGCCCCTTGGCCTCGAGGATCCAGCGACTGGTGCAGGGCCAGCTGCAGCGTGGCCTCCTCTTGTAGCCTTCCAGCTGCCCCAGTCCTGGGTGACGCCTCCTCGTGCCCTGTAGTCTCTGGCTCCTTCGGCTCCTCCTTGGACGCCTCCTCCCCCAGCTCCAGAGGCAGCCAGTCCTCCCCTTCCAGGCCCTCTAGGGTAGCCAGCAGCTCTCGGATCTCCTCTGGAGACATTAGATCAGAGGTTGGCCCTAGCCAAGGTAGCCCTGAGGGGCAGGGTGACTTGGAATGGGCGAAAGGTGGGGAGTGAGTTCGGAGGGCACTGGCAAACCTGGGAAGGGTCACTAGCCCTGCCACCTGGCCCCTGCGGCTCCCCTGCCTCTGCTGGGGGCTGCTCCCGCAGGGAGAGGGCGAGAGCTCGCTGCAGTGCAGCTGCCTCCTCCTAGCGAGTGGACATGCAGAGTAGGGTAGATGGGGAGGTCAGCGGGGCCCCAGGGAGCCCTACCCAGGCTCACACTCTCCTGGTCACCACCTGTGCTGTCTGGTGGCCACAGGGTAGGGCTGTGGCCAGGGGGAAACTGGAGAACTTCAGTGGGGTCCACCTGCAGGGAGAGCATGTCAGGTCCACTGGCCTCTGAGCAAGGGTCCAAGACACAGGCCGGGCTGTGCAGGGCCCCAGGACTCCATCCCTACCTCTTCAGGGCCTGTGTCCAAGGCAGCCCTGGCCAGACGCTCTGTCCCAAAGACACACTGAAACTGAGCCTCCAGCCCCTGAAGAAGGTGCTGCCCCTCCGGGCCCAGCAGGAACGCCGCACTGCCCGGGTGCTTCAGGTCGAGCATGTGGCAGCTAATGCTGCCCAGCAGACTCTGCAGGAACTCCACAGCTGCCTGGCACGGGGCCAGGGCTCCACACAGCTGCGCACCATAGGAGGGTGCCATTTGTAGGGTTAGGGCAGAGGAAAGGGATCCAGAGTCCCCATGGGCAAAGGGGGCAGAGGATGAGGAATCTTGGGTCACTCACTCGAAAGCCCGTCACATCTGTTCCTTCAATTGGGAAAAGAGCGACGTCTCCCAGGCCGGCCAGAAGGTCCTCGTGGTAGAGTTGCAGGAAGCGCATCGCCCCAGGCTCCATGGACAACACCTTCTCCACCAGGCCCTCCTGCCCCACAAGCCCTGGGCTCAACAGCCCCGCCTTCTCTGGTGAGTGCTTGGCAATGTCCGCTAGGCTCACCAGGCCCTCCTGCCCTGGCAACTCCAGCAGCTCCGGAAACTCTGCAGGGATCTCCACTGGGCCCACCGGGTCTGCAGATCCCACAGGCCCTGGGCTCACCAGCCTGTCCTGCTCCAGAGAGCCTGCGGGCCCCCAGCTAACCGCCCCAGCCTGGCCTGGAGGGCTCACAGGCTGCAGTGCCTCCCCAGCGCCCATTGCCACGGCCTCTGCACCAGTCAGCACTCCCGCTAGCACTCCAGCCTCTGGCACGGCAAGCTCCGTGGCCCCAGACGCCAGCCTAGATGGCTGGTTCCCTCCACTGGTACCCTCCGCAAGCTCCTCCTCGGGCTCCAGGCAGTCGTAGTGGGGGACAAGGGTCAGCTCCGAGTCCTGCAGCCTGTGGTCTCGCTGCAGCACCCGTTCAGCCACTTGGACCAAGAGAGAGGACAGACTGCCCGTCAGCCTTTGCGGGAGAGGGAGGCTCGGCTTAGGTGCGCCCGGCCCCACTCACCCTGCCAGTGCTGGAAAGTGGCGATGGCGCCCAGGTGCCTGGGCAGGCAGCGCAGGTCTTCCAGAGGCCCCCCACCACTGCGGCGCTCACTCTCCAGGTACAGCTCCAGCAGCAGCAGGTCTGCAGCAGCCGTGCCTCCCAGCACACGTACAGCTCGGGCCTGGGGCACTGGGGCCAAGGACACCGGGGCTCCCTCGAGGCCCAGATTCTGGGCCTGCTCCTGCAGGGCACGGACATCTGTGGGGAGTTTACAAGTCAGGGTGAGGCACCTCCCCTAACCCGACCCCAATCCCACCTCTCACCTGCCTCAGAAAGGGGCTTGGGCAGCTGCACCAGGGCCCGGTCCGGCCGGGGGCTGGCCAGGATGCGACAGGGCAGCACGGGGCGCCCAGAGGCATGCAGCAGGGCCTGGACGTGGTGCTCCAGGCACAGGGCGGCAGTGCCAGGGGGCAGCCCTTGAAGCAGCAGGCGTGTGGGGGCGCGTGGCGGGGCTGGCCGCAGGTTCAGTCGCACACCGTGTAGTTCATGCTCTGCTTGGGCCAAGACCCTCTGGGCGTCTGCAGCAGGGATGGAGCTGGGCGTCAGGGCTGGCAGGGCCCCAGGCCGCCCACTCTGGCCAGCTCCTCACCTGCTGGCTCCTGGAAGGTGACGATCCCCCCTCTGCCAAGTCTCTGCCAGCTCCGCACAGGTCCCCCACCAGAGCGACGGCGGTTCTCGAAGTAGAGCGTGAGCAGCTCGCTGGGCAAGTCAGGGGGCAGTGCCCAGAGCTCCACCGCCCCCTCCTCCACCTCTGCCTCCGGCAGAGCCATGGGCCTCGCGGCACCCTGGGCCTGGGGTGAGTGGGTCAGGAAGCAGCCACTCCACCCGCCTGCCTCCCCAGGCCGCTCCCTCCTCTGCTGCTCCCCTCCTTGTGGGCGCCCAGCAGGCAGCACTTACAGTCCCCAGCCACCCCCTCGGCCTCCCTGGGCCCAGGCCTTCAGCCAGGCCCTATTGCCTGCCCCACAGACAGAAGGCCTGAGAGGAAAACAAAAGTGAAACTGAAGAGGGAAGGAGGGAGGGGCCACTGGCAGCGGCACTGCAGCTCAGGCACTTCCCCTGCCCAGTTCCATGCAGAGCGGCCCACCAGGAGGTGCTGAGAGCCAGAGCCAGAGCCAGGCCGCAAGCGCAGCCTAGCCACTGGCCCATCGGGTCCACTGCAGCCCCTAGCAAGCAGGGCTGGCAGTGTGTCCTGGGAGGCCTGCATTCCTCTGGCTTCTCACTAGGGCCCAGAGATGGCCAAGGACCCTCCCCATTAAACCAATAAGAGGCTTGACTTACTGCCCCTTGGACCACCCCTCTCCCCCCCCCCTGTGACCCACCCGGAACCTGCTCCTGGTCCCACGCAGCTGCCCCACCCGGGCACCTCCTGGTGCAGACCTGCAGGCATGCTCAGTCCCG
>NW_006159829.1:74564-75641 GCF_000334495.1 Tupaia belangeri chinensis | reverse complement strand
CATGTCCTGCCTGCCCTTTGTCCCCCCCCCCCCCCCCCCCCCCTGTGACCCACCCGGAACCTGCTCCTGGTCCCACGCAGCTGCCCCACCCGGGCTCCTCCTGGTGCAGCCCTGCAGGCATGCTCAGTCCCGCAGTGCCTTCTCACAGGACTGAGGCTGCACCGAGGCTGTTCACGTGGGGCCCAGCTCAGAGGGCCTGCACAGGGGCAGCGCACATGGACAAGTGCCCTTAAGCCAGGTGGCCTGCAGTTAGCCACAGAGGAAGGGTTCACGCCACCTGGCTACACATCAAGGCTTCGGACACCAGACCCAGGTAGTGACAGTCGGACCAGAACATCATCGGTCCTGAGGGAGGCCGGGAAGGCCCCAAGGCTCCATGCGGAGAGGCGCTGCAGCCCCACTAGGACACCAGCACCCCGACCCTACGGAGAGGTCAGCACTTCTCCTGCAGGCTCTCTGAAGCCAGGAAGCTGACCGCTGGCCAGCTGCATCTCTCTTTTTTTTCTTTTTTGGAGAGATTTTTGCTATAGGGCACATGTGCTCCCAGAAAGAGAGACAGAAAAAGGGAAATCACCCCCCAGGATGGATGACCACGCTGCAATCCCTTTTCCTCCATTCTCCTCTTGGGATCTTGGGCACGCACACACACGTGCCTCACCTGAGTGTAAGCCACCGGGTCCAGGACTCAAACCGTGGTCGACTACACGGGAGTCCAGCGACATAGCCATTATGCCAACTGGTGGTCCCTCGCCCGCTGCATCTCTAAAACAGCCTGTCCCAGCGCCCCGGAGGTGAGACGCCTAGGAGCTGGGGTGCCCAGTCCTGGTAGTGTGGCCAGGGACTGGCCGGGTGGGGTATGGAACGGCCGGCTTCTTGAGTGGGCCAGACTTGGATGAAAAGGGACAGTCAATGCCGCTTTAAGGCCAAGAAGGGTCAGAGTCTGGCAGATTTAGCAAATCCCAGCTTTAGGAATGAATTCTCGGCTCCCAGAACAGCAAGGCTCCTCGGCCAGCCTGAGTCTCGTCCAGACGTCTCCCTCGCAGCGCCGAGCGCCTGGGACCCGGCAGAGCGGCAGGA
>NW_006159829.1:73122-73915 GCF_000334495.1 Tupaia belangeri chinensis | reverse complement strand
TGAGTCGGACGAGGCCCCCCAGCCTGCGGCCAACGGGCACTCGCCCTCCCCCAGCCTGGCGGCCCCCTGCCCTCCTCCAGGTCCTGGCAGCAAGTGGGGCGGCCGCGGCGGTAGCTGGGAGGTCGATCGCTGTCGCACAGGGCTAACTGTCCTCTCTCTCCTCTAGGGGCAAACCGCAAGACTGAAGGCCATGTCCCACGAAAAGAGTTTCTTGGTGTCTGGCGACAACTACCCTCCCTCCAACCCAGGATATCCCGGGGGACCCCAGCCCCCCATACCTCCCTATGCTCAGCCTCCCTACCCCGGGGCCCCTTACCCCCAGCCCCCTTTCCAGCCCAACCCCTATGGGCATGCAGGGTATCCCCATGGCCCTGGCTCCTACCCGCAAGGGGGCTACCCCCAGGGCCCCTATCCCCAAGGGGGCTACCCCCAGGGCCCTTATCCCCAAGGGGGCTACCCCCAGGGTCCCTATCCCCAAGAGGGTTACCCCCAGGGGCCATATCCACAGAGCCCCTTTCCCCCCAATCCATACGGACAGCCACAAGCCTTCCAGCCGCAGGACCCTGACTGTGAGTCGGGGAGGGGTGCAGTGGGAGGTGTTGCAGAGCCACCCGTGGTGTGCCGACCCAGCCTGTCTGTCCTCAGCACCTCACCGTGGGAACTATCAGGAGGAGGGTCCCCCATCCTACTATGACAACCAGGACTTCCCGGCCACCAACTGGGATGACAAGAGCATCCGGCAGGCCTTCATCCGCAAGGTGGGCTGGGGGGGCGGGGCAGGGCCAGCAGGTGG
>NW_006159829.1:40806-73091 GCF_000334495.1 Tupaia belangeri chinensis | reverse complement strand
TGGTGCTGACCCTGCAGCTGACGGTGACGCTGTCCACCGTGTCGGTGTTCACGTTTGTCGGGGAAGTGAAGGGCTTCGTCCGGAAGAATGTCTGGACCTACTATGTCTCCTACGCCGTCTTCTTCATCTCGCTCATCGTCCTCAGCTGTTGTGGGGACTTCCGGCGGAAGCACCCCTGGAACCTCGTTGCACTGGTAACCCCTAAGCCGAGCCCTGGCCTCTGGGCCCAGTCTGCGGGGCCTGGCTGCCCCGAGGCTGGGGGGCGGGAACCACAGGGAAGCGCCAGAGTGCCACACACTCAAGGCCTGGCCTGGCCTGTGTCCCGCAGTCGGTCCTGACCGTCAGCCTGTCCTACATGGTAGGCATGATCGCCAGCTTCTACGACACCGAGGCAGTCATCATGGCCGTGGGCATTACCACGGCGGTGTGCTTCACGGTGGTCGTCTTCTCCATGCAGGTGAGGCCCCCCGGGCAGGGCTGTGGCCCCAGGAGCCTCCCGGCCTGCCTGGGGCCGACACCCACGCCCCTGCCCCGCCCTCGCAGACCCGCTACGACTTCACCTCCTGCATGGGCGTGCTCCTGGTCAGCATGGTGGTGCTCTTCATCTTTGCCATCCTCTGCATCTTCATCCGGAACCGCATCCTGGAGATCGTGTACGCCTCACTGGGCGCTCTGCTCTTCACCTGCGTGAGTGTGGGGGCCGGGCGCTGGTGGGGCGAGCTAGCGCCAGCGCCGGCTGTGGCTCAGTGCGCTGTGCTGTCGCCCCAGTTCCTGGCTGTGGACACCCAGCTGCTGCTGGGGAACAAGCAGCTGTCCCTAAGCCCTGAGGAGTACGTGTTTGCCGCCCTGAACCTGTACACGGATATCATCAACATCTTCCTGTACATCCTCACCATCATCGGCCGCGCCAAGGAGTAGCCGAGCCCCGCCGCCGCGCCCTGCCTGGGTGCACGGTGGCCTGGACCCTGCCCTGGCATGGCAGTGCCATTGTACTCCCCCTCTTGTCCCTGGGTCCCTCCCTCCTGTGTGCGTATGCTGCAGATACTTACCTGTGGACCCACAGGGCCACAGCACGGCCCCTTTAACCTGCCCCCGGGTGGTGGGCTGTCCCTGTGTGCCCCCCGCCCACTCGCTGCATGCGCCCTGTCTGACAGCCCGCTCCAGGGTCTAGGCCACAGCAGGTCCCGGGGAGAGGGGTCCAGCCAAGAGGTGAGGCTGCACGTCCCCCTGCCCCAGCTCCCCAGCCTGACACAGAGTGCCCCTGCCCCTCACACCCCACCCTGGAGTGCTGCCGTCCATGCAGGCCGGGGTCTCATCCCTAC
Organism: Tupaia belangeri chinensis; assembly: GCF_000334495.1. NCBI lineage: Eukaryota > Metazoa > Chordata > Mammalia > Scandentia > Tupaiidae > Tupaia > Tupaia belangeri. The sequence continues at coordinate 71,769 of NW_006159829.1, read as the reverse complement.
GCCGAGCCCTGCGGGTGGAGAGGACAGCATGCTCCAGGGAGGAGGGTGCCTCCCCTCGTCCTGCTGTCACTAATTCCAATAAATAGGGCCCTCTGCTCTGCCTCCTCCTCACTCTTCCGCCCGTACCCCGACACAGGTGGGGAGGGGCACCCCACAATGAGGGCATCAGCGTTAGGGTGACGATAGGGACTGACCCTCTCCGCATGCTTCGGCCTCCTCTCGCCATCTCCCCAGCCCCCCATGATCCTGCAGCTCCCAGCCCTGGGGCTCCCCAAGTTCAGCATGGACTGGCCACATAGCAGGGAATGAGCTGGCCGCACCTGCTCCTAGGGCTGCTGTGGCGGAACCGTGTGTCTGTGAGCCCCCCACACCCCTGCCATCGGTTGCTGAGACGGGGCCAGCAGTACGGGTCACTGACCCACTCCAGGACAAGCCTGTCAGGCTCCCCAGGCCCCGTTTGGACAAGGACCCTCCCCAAGAGAAAGCTGTCGAGCTGGGCAAAGACAGGACGCAGCCAGTCCCCGAGCCTGCCAGGCCACGTGGTCCCTGAGCCTCAGCCCTAGCCTGCTCTGCCCTTCGGCCTGGAGGCTCTAGGACGGGCACCCAGAGCCCCGTGATCTGTCCCCGCTCTTCATAGGGATACCTACTGCCCGGGCCCAGCCCCGTCTGAGTGCTCCTGGGCATTTGAACACAAGCAGCCCCAGGGCCAGAGGAGTGTTGGCCGTGGCCTCCCCATTGCCTCCTCCCCAGCCTCTAGCTGTTACAGAAAACTTAGGGGGGCCACGCTCTCCCCCAGCACGGAACTGGTGCAGCGCCTCGGCATGTGTGGAAGGACCCGCACAGCCAGTGCCACACCACACCCACAGCTACCTTAGCTTGGCCCGTGCAGAGCCTTGCCCACCCTCCCCAAACCTGCCCTCCCACGTCGTCTCCCCAGGCTGTGTGTGGGCCATCCGCCCTGCCTCCTCCCTGCCTGCCTGCTTTGGCCTCCGCCTGGCCTCCACTGGGCCACTCAGGTGTGTCTTAGGGAAGGACCCGCACAGCCAGTGCCACACCACACCCACAGCTACCTTAGCTTGGCCCGTGCAGAGCCTTGCCCACCCTCCCCAAACCTGCCCTCCCACGTCGTCTCCCCAGGCTGTGTGTGGGCCATCCGCCCTGCCTCCTCCCTGCCTGCCTGCTTTGGCCTCCGCCTGGCCTCCACTGGGCCACTCAGGTGTGTCTTAGCGGGGGCTCCCCTGCCTCCTTGGAGCCCTCAGGAAGAAGCCCACGCTCCTTAGCCTGGCACATGGCCCTGCCACCTTCAGCTGCCCACCCACCAACCTCGCTCCCCCCAGCCCTGACCTCGTACAGCCCGAGCCACGAGCTGTTGCAGTCCCAGCCCCTCTGCAGGGCAGAGTATGAACTGTCCTCCGGGCTGCCAGGAGTCGCCTGGGACCCCTCACCCTCTGCCGCAGCCAGGCACTCCACAGCCCTAGCTCACAGCTCCCCAGCTGTCCCCACCAAAGAGCAGACGGCAGTCACAAGGCTAAAGTGACACCTGTCGGGAGGAGGGGCACTCGGGTAGCCACCGAGCAACACAGGCAAGGGCTCAGAGGACACTCGGCTGGGAGCGGGCTTGGGCGAGGCTCCCTGGAGCAGCCAGGGCCCTGAGGGCCTTACTGCAAGGACAGTGAGGGCCGAGCACCGTGAGGATGGGGTTCTGTCCTGCAGGTGAGGGGCGCTCGGGCAGGGGCACAGGTGGACAGGTTTGGAAGAGGCCCAGAGCGCAGAATGGACGGAGGCAAGGAACACCGAGCCACCACGGGGCAGCTGGGTGCAGGGCCAGGGCATGGATGCTGCCAGCCAAGGCGTCCGCCTGGGGAGGGCAACGAGGAGGCCATGCGCTGAGGCCCGGGCGGGCAGGGGTGCTCATGCTGGCAGTCCGACAGAGCCCAGGGAGCTGTGAGGTCACTGCGTCAGTTTTCAGACGAGAAAGGAGAGTAGTCCCCACATTTGGGTGCAGGCCTGGTGCTATCTTCTAGGTCTGGTGTTGCCAAGAGTCGGCCTGGCACGCTCAGAGGCCTCGCCCCTGTCCAGAGCCGGCCCGGCACACTCAGAGGCCTCGGCGTTCTCCCAGTTAAAATGCAAGCCAACATCGTCCTCAGACAGGCCACTGTGAGCCTGATGAAACGACACAGGCCCTTCTGTCGCCATAGCTAACACACGTGAGAACACCGCCTGACCCAGTAGGGTGGGCAGTGCCTATCCTGGCCCATCAGAGCAGCTGCTGCCCCTTCCAGCGGAGAGGCTGCGTCTCCCATCCTTCCCACCTGACGGGTCCCAGGCAGTTTCTGTGGCACTTACAGAAGCGCCTGGCCCTGGCTTATTCGCAAAACCCCCAGTTCTGGGAAGTGGAAGGCGTCGGAAAATGGCACACGGCAGGCTCGTGAGCCGGGCCCAGAGCGCGCCGTCTGAACCCGCGGGTGTCCGGCCTCCCCTCTGCATGTAAGCCCGCCAGAACTCAATCACAGGGCCCTGCCCTCATGGCCTCGCCACACCCCACGGGGGACTCACATCCCACTTAACACCCTCACCGTGAAGTCAAGTGCCAATACACGAATCTTGGGGACACCCGAGCCATAGTCCCTTCGGAGGCCTCCCAGCCCCGTCTCACAAGCTCCTGCCACCCCCAGCGCACTCCCTCAGCACCACGAGCAGCCAGCCAACCTGTGCAGCCGGCCTCGTCCTGGCGGCTCCGCGGGACAGGGCTGACGGCTGATCTACCTGTGAGGCCGAGGAAGGCGAGTTTATGTTTAACTGGGGCACCATCATACATTGAAAACATGTGGAACCCACCTGACCCCTGGGTCCCAGCTTAGCCGGCCTCCTTCCGTGCACTCAGAGCGTGTGGCGCAGCCCCCAGTTGGGCAAAGCGTCCACGAAGCCGCCTTTGCAGCCGCGCTGACCGGCCCATGTAGTGCCTGGGTGCTGAGCACTCTGCGGCCACTGCCCAGCGTCTCGAGGGAGCAGTGGTCACATGTCACCAGCCGAGAAAGCCAGCATCTGAAATCAGAAGCGTGCTTCCCACTGAGCGTGTGTATCTTCTGTGTTGGCGTGAAGCTGAGACTCAGAAGTCGAACCGTCCTAAGTGGGGACCATCTGTAGTGACTGCCAGGCCCCTGCGAGGCCATGGCTTTTCCAACAACCTAATATAACACTCTCATTCGCAAGAACAGCAAACAGGCAGCTACGGAGCAGGGCGTCCAGGCGTCTGCCACGTTCCCTGCCCTGCAGAACGGCAGGGTCTGTGGTCCAGTTGGAAACCTCAATGGGGTCAGCTCTAGACCCCAGCCCACGCTGACAGGGCGGGGCCCTGGGCCCTGCCTCTGGCTACCCAGCAGTGGCCCCCCTGAGCTGCGGCTGTGCCCTGTGAGTGTTAAGCGCCCTGCCAGCAGGCAGTCTGGGACCTACAGCACTATGGCTGTCAGAAGGCCAAGTGGGTAAACTCCGCAAGGCCAGGCATGAGCTACACAGGACCAGCTGCCGGGACCAGGGACAGAGGACGCAGACTTCTGGGCTCTGGCTCCACGTCCACACCCATGGGAGGCACTCCGAGCAAAATGAAAGCCCAGTGGAATGTGGGAGGCGTGTGGGGAGCCAGGGGGAGAGGAGAGGGTGCGGGGACAGCTGGGGCGTAGGCCTCCGGCGGCATGCTCAGGCCTGCCCCCGTGTCGCAGCTAGCAATGAACTTGGACATGGTTTCTGCAACAGCAGGAAGGTCAGTGGGGACTGCGGCGACACTGTGGGCCGTGAGGGCCTGGGCTCAGCATGGTGGGGCATGACGAGGGAGGGCTGGCTGCACCCTGCAGGCTCCCAGGCTGGCCCTTTCCCCACTGGGGCGCGCAGGCGGTAGGACGGCCTGACTTCCGGCAGCCAATGTTTATTTACTTTTTACTTTTGTTTTAGAATTATTTTATTTGACATTATTATTTTAAAAATTTGACCAGAGAGAGAGAGAGAGGGAAAGCAAGAAAGCAAGCCAGCCATCAAGCCCAGGACTCGAACTGAGGTTGGCCATGTGGGAGTCCAGTGCCTTAACCACTGCCACCTGTCAGCCCCCTTATTTTGGGTTTTTTTTTTTTTTTTTTTTTTTTTGGGGGTTTTAGTGTGCGTGCGCTCGCCAGACAGAGAGAGAGACAGAGAGACAGAAAGCGAGAAATCACCCCCCAGGGGGGATGGTCACGCCGCAATCCCTTCTCCTCCATTCTCCTCTCAACTTGGGCACGCACGCACACGCGCCCGGCGTGAGTTTTAAGCCACCGGGTCCGGGACGCGAACCGCGGTCGACTGCGTGGGAGTCCAGCGACATAGCCATTACGCCAACTGCTGGTTCCCAGATTTCGTTATTTTTGCCAGAGGGCACTTTTGTTGCACCGAAGAAGAAGAGAAAGTCCCCCCGACAGGGCCTGGCTGTGCTGCAGCTCTTCTCCCTCCACTCCTCCCTGTCAGAATCTCGGGCTTGCTTCAACGCCTGGCGTGTCTTTCAAGCCACCAGAACCAGGACTCAAACCATGGTCAGCCATTTGGGCTCTGGCTACACAGTTCCAAGCACCTGCGCCCCAGGGCTGGTCCAGACGCTTCTGGTTCCTGCTGCTTTGTCTGTGTTGGAGGACACCGGAGGCCTTTCGGAACGCCCCAGTGTGCACACACCCCGCCACAATTTCTCAACTCCCATGTCCTCACTGCCAAAGGACACCTCCACTCCCTGGCCCTGCCTTCCAGTCCATGTCACTCCATCAGCCACATCCGTCACTTCAACTTCCTCAGCGCAAGGCTCTGGAGCAACCCCTTCCTCTTGCTGTCTCCGTCACCCCTCACTGGCCGGCCGCTCACCACTACCCAGCAGCTTCCTGGTTCAGGGGGGACCCCAGCCCCGGGCCCCAAACCGCTTCCTGACACCCTGGAAGTCCCCTCTCTCCAGCCGCCCTCAGGGACCCTGCATCTCATCTCAGCTTCTAGCTTCTCCAGCCTCGTCTTTGTCTCCAGCCTCGGCACTGCAGGCCACAGGATCTCTCTGGAGTAGTGGGTGATATCACAACCTGCTAAGATGCCTTCAGAGAACCTCCAGCCAACATGGCGCTGGACTGGCCTGGCTCCCAACTCCCACTCTTTTTTTTTTAAAGAAGTTTTTGCCTTAGGATGTGTGTGCTCTCCAGAGATAGACAGACAGACAGACAGACACTGTGAGAGGGAAAGTGAGAAATCATTCCTAGGAGGGATGGCCACGCTGCAATCCCTTCTCCTCCATTCTCCTCCTGGGATCTTGAGTATGCACGCACACACGCCCAGTGTGTTTCAAGCCGCCAGGTCCGGGACTCAACTGCGGTCGACCATGTGGGGGTCTAGCGAAGCACCTGCTATGCCACCTAGGGGTCTCCCAACTCCCACTCCTAACATAAAATTGCTAGGTTAAACATTTTTCAGCATGAGTCATTGAGCAGGAATACGATAAGTGTAAAGAGACCCTTGGCTATGAGGGGAGTCACCCTGAGCGGCCTAGTGCCCGCACTAGGACAAGAGCGTGCATTAAGAACCCACTAAGGGGCGGCAGATGGCGCAGAGGTCACGTCCCTGGACTCTCACATGGCCCACCGTCCTTCAAGTCCGGCCCGGTAGCGTAAACCTCACTGCAGTCACATGTGTGCCCAAGGTCCCAGGAGACTGGGAAACGGAGCACAGTGGGCCTCCCCCAGAGGGTGAGTTTCCACATCCCTCTCTCTCTCTGCAGCAAGTGCACATGCCTGATGGCAAAAACCTCTTTAAAAAATAATAAAAAGAACCCCCTAAGTGGGGCTGGCAGGTGGCATGAGGGTTAAAGCACTGGACTCCCAGACCACAGTTTGAGTCCCAGACCTGGTGGCTTGCTTCCTCACTTTCCGTCTCTACCTCTGTCTCACTCTGGTCAAAATTTTAAAAATAATAATAAATGAAATTAAATAATTTTTTATAAAAAAGGTAAAGAACTCACTAAGGGAAGGAGCTCTCTGCTCAAAACCTGGAGGGCTCTACCCGGGGCAGGGGCAGGGGCAGGCGTGGGCCAGGCCGAGCCTTGACAAAACTGCAGCCCAGACTGCGAGCTTGCCAGCCTCGTTAAAGGTCCTCAGCGGGCTCTGTCAGGCAGAGGGCAGCTGCAGCCTTTCTGGGGTTAGACGCCATCCGGCACTGCTGTGCTCGTCTTAACAACTGAACGCCAAGAAGGGACAAGACGGCAGAAGCAGATCTCCAGGTAACGAAGATTGAGGGCGACGAGAAAGGACCTTGTAAGACCTTCTGTCTCTCCAGCAAGCATACACCTTTGGCAAAAACCTGAAACACAAAACAAAAGGGAAAAACACGCTGGGTGCATTTTGCATACATGTCCAAAATACTGAGAGAATGGAGGTCGCAGCACAGTGCCCGGGGTGCCTGCTCACTACTCACTCTTACTCTGCCTCTCCCTCTCTCTCCCCCTCTCCCTCTTGCATGCACATGTAATTTATAGCAAATTTTTTTTCAGGGGGAGAGGTTTTTGCTATAGGGCATGTACGCTCACCAGAAAAACAGACAGAGAGACAGAAAGTGAGAAATCACCCCCGAGGGGGGATGGCCACGCCGCAATCCCTCCTCCATTCTCCTCTCAGGGTCTTGGGCACACACACACACACACACACACACACACACACACACACACACACACACACACACACGCCCGGCATAAATTTAAAAATTAAAAATCAATGTTAAGGACCAGCAGTTGGTGTAATGGCTACACTGGACTCCTGTGTAGCCGACCGCGGTTCGAGTCCCGGACCCGGTGGCTTGAACTCACACTGGGTGCGTGTGCATGCATGCCCAAGATCCCAAGAGGAGAATGGAGGAGAAGGAATTGTGGCGTGGTCATCCCCCCGGGGGGTGACTTCTTGCTTTCTCTCTCTCTGTCTCTCTCTGTCTGGTGAGCGCACGTGCCCTATGGCAAAAACCTCTCCAAAAAATCAATGTTAAAGGCTAGCACTATGGTCCAGTGGTTAATGGAGATGGGTCTCACATGGCCAAACTTGCAGTTTAATTCCCAAACCTGGTAGCTTGAGAAACACACTAGGTGCATATGTGTGCATGCCCAAGACCCCTAAAGGAAGGAGAGGAGGAGAGGAGGAGGTTGCAGGGCGGCCGCCCTCCATGGGGCGTGCTTTCTCACTGTCCCTCGGTCATGATCTCTCCGCATTGCACACACATGCCCTCTGGCAATTTTTAGAAAGCGTTTCTGTTGTTTAAGCCTTGGTATAGGGTGCGTGCGCTCACCAGAGAGACAGAGATAGAAAGTGAGAAATCACCCCCTGGGGGGATGGCCACACCATAGTCCCTTCTCTATTCTCTTCTCCATTCTTCCCTCGGGATTTTGGGCACACACGCACACACACACGCACACACACACGCACACACACACACCTGGCATGAGCTTTAAGCCGCTAAGTCCAGGACTTGGACTGTAGTGGACCATGAGGAAGCCCAGCGCCTTCACCTCCACGCCACCCGCTGGCCCTGTCTAAGCCGTTCTGCTTGTGGTACTCTGTTACAGCACACCTGAAACTAACATGCCAGCAAAACATCGACACAAATTCTGACACGCTCATTACAGGAGAGAAAGCTCATGGCCGCTGTCCCCCTGAACACACATACCAAAACTCCAAACAATTTCCAGTCAGCAAGCCGGGTCATGACGCAGCGAGGTTCACTTCAGAAACACAAGGTGGCTGACGTTCAGAGATAAATCTGTCAGGGCCAGCCTGGGCGCAGTAGTGACACAGTACTCTGCAGGGCCGGACCCACTCGTGAAGGTCCCAGTCCGTGTTCCAGGTCCCCTGTGCACACCGGGCACGTGTGCGTGTGCCCATGACCCACCGCCACAGCTGGGGCGGAGCACAATACGAAGGCGCCGTGCAAGGGGGCCTGTCTCCCTCCCACTGCCTCCCCCTGCTCTTTCATGTAGGGGAAATAAACATTTTTTAAAAGAATTATTTGTTCAATCCCACTTGCTATTATTGCTTAATTTGACCAGAGAAAGAACAAGGGAAAATGAGAAAGCAGGCCGCCAGGTCCCAGACCCAAGCCATAGTCCACCACGTGGGAGTCCAGCATCTTAACCACCACACCACCTGCAGGCCCCAAAAGAAACTTTAAAAGTTTGAAGTTACCCTAGTGGAGTATAGAGAGCTGAATCCCACATGGTCAACTGAAGTTCGAATCCCAGCAGGTAGCATGGTGGTTAAAGCACTGGACTCCCACATGACCAGCCATGGTTTGAGTCCCAGATATGGTGGCTTGCTTTGTCTTACCCTCTTCATCTCTGGTGAGTGTACATTCTCTATGACAAAATTTAAAGCAATAGTAATTATTATAAATTAAATAATTATTTAAAAAAATAGCCAGTGAGGCCAGCATGTGGAACAGTGGTCAAGGTGATGGACTCCCACATGGGCAATTGCAGTTCAAGGCCTGGCCCTAGCAGCTTTGATACTCACGCTGGCACATGTGCGTGCGTGTCCAAAATCACAAGAGGAGGATAGAAGAGAAAGGACTGTGGGGTGGCCATTCCCCAGCGGGTGATTTCTCGCTTTCTATCTCTCTCTCTGTGTCTCTCTGGTGAATGCACATGCCCTATGGTAAAAATGTCTCTTAAAAGAAAAGATGCAGGGACCAGCAGTTAGCGTAATGGCTATGTTGCTGGACTCCCACGTAGTCGACCGCAGTTTGCGTCCTGGACCCGGTGGCTTAAAACTCACGCCGGGCGCGTGTGCGTGCGTGCCCAAGATCCCGAGAGGAGAGTGGAGGAGAAGGGATTGCGGCGTGACCATCCCCCCTGGGGGGTGATTTCTCGCTTTCTGTCTCTCTGTCTGTCTGTCTGTGTGGCAAGCACACACACCCTATGGCAAAAATCTCTCCAAAAAAAATAAGATGCACAAAAAGCATTTGATAAACTCCACTGCTCATTCATAATACAATGTTTAGTGAAGTAGGGACACAGATAAGCATCTCCTTACCCTGGTGTCTCCAGATTGCCCGCAGCACTCACCGGACCTAGCTGTGAATCACCGAAGCTTTCCTCCTCATCCTGGGAATGAGACAAGGGTATCTTCTTTCACCCCTTCTACTCAACACTGTGCTGAAGGCCGGATCCCTAACAGGCGAGGAGAGCAGGGCAGTACGAAGATCGCACCGGAAGCTCTGATTATCCGCAGACAGAGGGGTCTTGGGGTAGAAAACTCAAATTAATCTACAGACACTATTCTAATTGATATGCACATTAAAGACATCTCAATAGAAGGGCAACATACAGAATTGATTGAACACTGCGAAAATAAAGTGCAGAGCAGCCAGACAGCACAGTGGTAATACCCTGTGTGCAGGGAGTTGGGCCCCACACGGCCAACTGAAGTTCGAGCCCCGGTGGCTTGAAAAACACCATGCCTCAACTCCTGAAGGGATGGAGAAAAGAGGGTTGTGATGTAACCAGGCCCCCTGGGGAGTGTTTTCTCTTTCTTTTCTTTTCTTTTTTGAGAGAGATTTTTGCTATAAGGCACATGCACTCACCAGAGAGAGAAGTCACTCCCTGGGGGATAGCCACACAGCAATCCCTTCTCCTTCATTCTCCTTGGGATTTTGGGCACGCACGCACACACGCCTGGCCTGAATTTTAAGCTGCAGGGCCCGAGACCCCATCTGCAGTCTACTACGCAGGAATCCAGCGACATACCTGTCACGCCATCTGCTGGTCCCTCTCTCTCTTTCTCAGTCTCAAGAAGCACATGTGCCTACTGGCGATGATCACAAGCCATAAAAACAAAACAAAACAAAACAAAACAAAAAAACATAAAACAGGGGTCCAGCGCCCTGGCACAGCAGGACCGCACTGCCTGGGGAAGCCAGACCCCACATGGCAGCCTGGTTCAAACCCCTGGCCCGGCAGCCTGAGATGTGCCAGCGTGCACAGCCTTGCCCAAGGTCCGGCAGGCGGCAGGGTGGGGGCGGCTGCAGCGCGGTGAGGCCTGCAGAGGGCACCGCGTCTCTCGCCCTCCCCTCACTCTTGCCCTCACATGCACATCGCTGCTCTACCGGGACACCTGGGAATACCTCCGAGAGAGACGGCCTCCCCCAGGGCACAGCGTGCCAGTGAGCGAGCTCGGACGGGCCCGTGGAAGTGCAGCTCGGGGTGGTGTCCACGTAAAGCCGCCATTCTCTGACTCCTCTCTGGGTTCAACACCATCTCCATAAGAGGTCAGCAGGACATTGTGTGCGAATTGCTAAGGCATGTGCTCACCGGAGAGAGACAGACAGGAAGAAAGCGCCCCAGTGCGGCGCGGCCACTGCCCACCCTGCAGGGCTGGGCTCACACACTCCTGGAGCATTCCCACCAGGGCCGGGGTCTGAATCGCAGTCATGTCGGACACAGAGCCCTAACCACCCGGCCGCATGCCTAGCCCCATACATAGTTTTCTCTTTCTTCTTTTTTTTAGAGAGATTTTTTCTAGAGGACACATGTACTTACCTGAGAGACAGAGAGACAGAGACAGAAAGCAAGAAATCAACCACCAGGAGGATGGCCAAGACGCAGTCCCTTCTCCATTCTCCTCTGGGACACGCATGCACATGCACCCGGTGAGAGTTTTAAGTCTCCAGGTCTGGGACTCGAACCCTGATCAACTATGTGGGAGTCCAGTGACATAACCGTTACATCATCTGCTAGTCCCTATATTTTACAAAGTTCATCTTTATCCCTGTTTCTTTCTTTATAAAGATAAATCCACAATAGTCTGGACATCTCAGTGGAAAAGTGAAAGTAGGGGCACGGCCGTGCCCTCAGGGTCTCGGCCAGCCAGAGGCTCCCGCGTGCTCGTTGTTCTGGTTTTCGCTGTGGGGCTCGTGTGCTCACTGGAGAGAGACAGAGAGAGCGAGAAGGCCCCTCTGGGGATGGCCGCGCTGCCGTTCCTTCTCCTCCACTCTCCTCTTGGGACGTGAGGGCCACACACACACAACCTGGGGTTGAAAGCCCGTTTCACAGCGACGGCCAGACACCATGGGCACGCTCTCACCTAGTCAGGGCGGGCTGCGTCCTCACCCACCACGCCACGGTGCCCTTGGGCTGGCAGTGCCACGTCAGCAAGGCCAGAGTTCCGCACGTGCTAGAGAAGGCAGGCCGGCCGCCAGCACGTTTTCAACCATATACGCGGAGGTGTCCGGGGTGCTCCGTGAAGTACGCGGGGTGGGCAGCGGCGGGAGCAGACAAGCCTGGCTAACGGGTCCGCGTGGGTCCGCCCTACAGGTTTCTTTACTTTGCTGTAGGCTTGAAATTTTCCATAATAAAAAGGTTTTTATTTTTGTATGTGTGGGTTTTTTTGTTTGTTTTAAGAGGTTTTTGCTATAGGGCGTGTGTGCTCCCCAGGAAGACAGAGAGAGACAGAGAGACAGAAAGCAAGAAATCGATCCCTTCTCCTCCATTCTCCTCTCGGGATCTTGGGCACGCATGCACACGTACCCAGGTTGAGTTTAAGCCACTGGAGACTCGAACCGCTGTCAACTACATGGGACTCCAGCAATGTAGCCATTACACCAACTGCTGGTCCCTTTTGTGTTTTTTTAAAAGAGGTTTTTTGGGGACGAGCAGTTAGCATAATGGCTATGTCACTGGACTCCCACGTAGTCGGCCATGGTTTGACTCCCGGACCCGGTGGCTTAAACTCACGCCGGGCATGTGTGCGTGCGTGCCCAAGATCCCTAGAGAAGAATGGAGGAGAAGGGATTGCAGCATGGCCATCCCCCCGGGGGGTGATTTCTCGCTTTCTGTCTCTCTGTGTGTCTCTGTCTGTCTGGCGAGCGCACATGCCCTATAGCAAAAAAACTCTCCAAAAAAAGGGAAAAAAGAAAAAAGAAAAAGAAATAAAGTTAAATAAAGAATTCTTAAAAAAATATACAAATGACCAATACACGTGTTTTTTCACTATCATTTGTCATCAGGTAAATGCAAATTAAATCACAATGAAATACTACTACATTCAATAAAATAGCTAAAATTAAAATACTTACAATACTAAGGCCAGCAGGTGGAATGGTGGTTAAGGCGCTGGATTCCCACATGGTCTACTGTGGTTCAAGTCCTGGACCTGGCGGCTTGCTTTCTCACTTTCCCTCACTCCTCACTCTCTCTCTTTCTACCTCTCTCTCTGTCTGTCTCTAGTGAGCACATGTGCCCTATAGCAATTAAAATAATAACAATAATAAATAAAATTTAAAAAACAATTATTTCTTTTAAAAAAAGGGGTCAGCAGGTGGCCTGGTAGTTGAGACACTGGACCCCACATGGTTGGTCTCATTCCACGTCCTGGACCTGGTGGACTGCCTTCTCACGCTCTCTCTGCTCAAATTAAATAATAATGATGATGATTAATAAAATAAAATAATTTTTTAAAAAGTGGGGCCAGCAGATGACATGGTAGTTAAGGTACTAGTCTCCCACATGACCAATCACGGTTCGAGCCCTGGACCTGGTGGCTTGCTTTCTCACCCTCTTCCCCGCCCGGTTTCTCCCTGGTTAAATTAAATAATAATAATAAATAAAATTTATAAAAAAGAAAAAAAAAACACAATACCAAATACTGGTGAAGACATAGGAAAACTGGAAATCTTATCTACTGCTGGTGAAAATGTAAAAATGGTATAACCTCTGGGAAAAATACTTTACAGTTTCTTATCACATTAAACTAATATTTACCATACAGTCCAGCAATTCTACCAAGTTTTTGGTTTTTGATATTTTTAGTTTTGCTATAGGGCATGTGTGCTTGCCACAGAGAAAGAGAGAAGGAAAGTGAGAAATCACCCCTTGGGGGGTGGTCAACACTGTGCTCTGGTCACGTGAGATTATGAGACGCTGCTTCGCCGTGTGTAGGGTATACAAACTAACGATGCACCCACCAACGGACGAACCTCGAAGGTGCTGTGCTGGATGAAAGGACACCAGAGGCGAGGCCAGAGTGTGGCCTGGCGGCTGAGGGGCCGAGTCTCACTTGGTTGATGACAGTTTGAAAATCGTGGCAGGTGGAGAGATGGAGGAGCAGGGGTTATTCTACGACCACATCCCATTGGGGTGCTCCCCCAGATCGCTCTCTCGCTCACACACATTCAAGCATATATACCCTCTAGAAAATCGTTTTCAATTTTTAAAGAAAGGAACGAGGGGCCAGAAAGGGGCTTGGTGGTAAATGTGCCGGACTCCCACGTGGCTGACTGCTGTTACAGTCCCAGACCCGGCGGCTTGAACATCAAACCAGGCGTGTGCACGTGTGCCCAGAATCCCGAGAGGAGAACGGGTGAGAAGAAATTGCGGTGCGGCCGTCTCCCACGTGGGCCTCTCTCTCCAGGGAGAGTACTTTCTCCTCTATGGAAGAAGGGCACGAGACGCACAAGAGTACCTACCACCTGACGAAAGCCCCGAAGGCTAATTCACAAGAGGTCCTGAACACTTCGTAGTGGGACCGGCAAACGGCGTGACGCTTACGTCGCTGGACTCCCACGCAGTCAACCGTGGTTCGCGTTCTGGACTAGGGAGCTTGAAACTCGTGTTAGGCAGGACGGCAGGTGGAGGTGGTTAAAGGTGTTGAATCCCACGTGGCTAGCTGTGACTCGAGCCCTGGACCGGCGTTTGCTTTCTCGCTTTGCCTGTCTCTCTCTCTGGGTCAAATGTTGAAAACAATAATAAATGGAATTGAATAAATATTCTTAGGGAAAAGAAAGAACGAAACTCACACTGGGCACACGAGCGTATATGCCCAAAATCCCAAGAGGGAATGGAGGAGGAGGGATTGTGGTGGCAACGGGATTACAGCGTGGCCATCACCCCAAGAGGGATCTCTCACTTTCTGTCTCTGTCTGTCTGGAAAATGCACAAGCATTTGTAAAAATCTCTTAAAAAAAAAGAAAAGGTTCATGGGGGAAGATGGGAAATGGCAGAGGGTAAGAGGGAGGGGGTTGCAGGGAGGAAGAAGTAAAACATTTAACAAGATGAAAAGTGCCCGTTGAGACAACGTGAGGGCAGCATCGGATTGAGCCAATGTGCCGTGTGGTCATTTTGTATGCTGTAATGAATGATATACAGTGAATGAATGCAAACTAAATAAATAAAAATAAAACGGAATGGAATACAAGTTCACGGGGATTGCATTGCACATTGTGAAAACTGCGCGTGAATTTCCATTTTGTCTTGCAGCAATATATATTCTATTTTTCCATGTACCTTTGCAGACACCGCATATTAAGGTCAAGGTGGGGAGTGGGATAGACTAGGAAAAAGTGGGATTGTTACCCCAGAAATGCTCTATATCGGGGACCAGCAGGTGGCATGGTGCTTACAAAGGGGCGTTTCCACCGCAAAGCGTGTTACCTTGTCACATACTGACGCTCTGCCTCTCCTGGCTACACAGGAACATGGCGGGAGGGCGAGCTGGACACTCCCACATGGCTGACCACGGTTCAAGTCCTGGATCCGGTGGCTTGCTTTCTCACTTTCTCTCTCTCTGTCTCTCTTTGGTCAAGTTAAAATAAATGAATGAATAAATAAAATTGAAAAAAAAAAAAGAAGCACTGCTCTACATCTTGCTATAGTGGTGGCCACATGGTATATACCATTGTCAAAACACATCACGCTGTTGGGAACCAGCAGTTAGCGTAATGGCTATGTGGCTGGATTCCCACGTGGTCGACTGTGGTTCGCGTCCCGGACCCGGTGGCTTAAAACTCACGCTGTGCGCGTGTGCGTGCGTGCCCAAGATCCCGAGAGGAGAATGGAGGAGAAGGGATTGCGGCGTGACCATCCCCCCTGGGGGGTGATTTCTCGCTTTCTGTCTCTATGTCTCTCTCTGTCTGGCGAGCACACACACCCTGTAGCGAAAATCTCTCCAAAAAAAAAAAGAGGAAATTTTAAAAAACGCATCGCTCTGTTCACTTAACACATGTGCATTTTACTGCATGAGGATCGCGCCTCAGCAGCTAGTACTGAAAGAGCGGGTACAGATGAAGGGCTAGAGCGTTCTTTCCTCTTCTGTGTGAGGATCTGGCCTTTGGCTCGCTCTCCCGCCGTGTTCCTGTGTAGCCAGAAGAGGCAGAGCGTCAGTATGTGACAAGGTAACACGCCTTGCGGTGGAAACGCCCCTTTGTAAGCTGCACGTGGCATGGAGGAACTACACGTGAACGGTGAAGGCCTGACAGGAAGCCTGCTGCTCTGAATTGGGCCTGTCCCTTGTGGGGTCCCTGGAAGCTATGCCTGTGGTCCTGTCGTGGATACAGTGGCTCCCGGAAAGCACCAGCCCAGGCCGACATGGGCCTCACCGCCTTGCACAAGAGCCATCATGCGGGGTCTGAAGACAGCCACGGTGGTGACAGGGACAGGAGGGTCTGACTCTGCAGCTGGCCAGCTGTATCTCCAGACCCAAGCCCTTCTGAGCAGGTGTCAAGGGTGGCCTATGGCCATCGTGGAAGGGGCTAGCAGCTCAGCAGACCGAGAAGACCCCATGGCCAAGACCGCAGCTGGCACTTCACAGCAGAGTCCACGGCAATGGCCATGAACCGTCGCGAGGGCACGGCCGAGCCCTGAAGCAGGTCTGGCACTGCGTGAGCACTTGGCAAGTCGTTGTCAAACGGCTGATGGGATCAGGGCCGCACGAGGTACCAGCTCGCGCCCGCTCACGCAAACACCAGGAGGTGGTCAGCGCCAAGTGCTGCCGGCGAGCAGGCACCGCGGCGGGCCCGCCCGCATTTCCATGGAGCTGGGTGGCACCGCCGCGGCTCCCCTGGGCACGACCACGGTGGGCTTCTGAACATCTGCACCTGGAGACGCGCAGGGTGTTCCCGGCTCCTCGCTGCTGTTTGCAAAGACCTGGCATGGACCCAGGCCAGCCTGCGACAGAGAAGCCGTGTGCACGGGACGGAAGAGTGTCCCACCATCAGGACAGCACGGCAGGAGCCAGCGGGGGCTGTGGTGCTAAGGCACTGGGCTCCCACGTGGCCAGCCGTGGCTCGAGTCCCAGATCTGGTCACTTGAATCTCACATCGGGCACATGTGTGTGCATGCCCAAAATCCCAAAAGGAGAAGGGATCGCAGTGTGGCTGTACCCCTGGGAGGTGATATCTCACTTTCTGTCTCTGTGTCTCTTTATAGTGAGTGCCCAAGTCCTATAACAAAAACCTCTTTAAAAAGGGAGAGGGACCAGCAGTTAGCGTAATGGCTCTGTCGCGGGCCTCCCACGTAGTCGACCGCGGTTCGAGGCCCCGACCCGGTGGCTTAAACTCACGCTGGGCGCGTGTGCGTGCGTGCCCAAGATCCCGAGAGGAGAATGGAGGAGAAGGGATTGCGGCGTGGCCATCCCCCCTGGGGGGTGATTTCCTGCTTTCTATCTCTCTGTCTGTCTCTGTCTGTCTGGCGAGCGCACGCGCCCTATAGCAAAAAAAAAACCTCTCAAAAAAAAAAAAGAGAGAGAGAGAGAGAACGGCAGCTGCGCACGCTGGCATTGTGCAGACCTGGCCCTCTGAGGCAGGGCAGCGAAGTCGGCTGCTCACAGGACGAGGAGCGAGCACCCTCACACGCTGCCCCGGAAGATGCCGCGCTCCTCAGCACTCCTGCCGCAGAGCCCGGGGCCAGCAAGTGGGTGCTGACCCCTCCAGAGTGCCTGCCGTCATCAGAAAAGCTCACCCACCTTCCCAGGCGCAGCCCTGAGGGGACAGCGGCCTCTCACCAGGAGAGAACCTGTACCCTGGGGCCGGCAC
Source organism: Tupaia belangeri chinensis (assembly GCF_000334495.1). Classification (NCBI taxonomy): domain Eukaryota; kingdom Metazoa; phylum Chordata; class Mammalia; order Scandentia; family Tupaiidae; genus Tupaia; species Tupaia belangeri. The sequence continues at coordinate 54,939 of NW_006159829.1, read as the reverse complement.
ACGGCGTACCAGTTACATCCTGAGCTCCCAGGCGGCCGGTCGCAATTCAGGTCCTGGACGTGGTGGTTTGAAAACCACACCGGGCATGTGAGTGTGTCCAAGACCCCAAGAGGAAAACAGAGGAGGGATTTCCACATGACCATTCCCCCTCGGAGGTAATTTCTCTCTCCTCTCACCATCTCTGTCTCTCTCTTCAGTGAGTACATGTGCCCTAAGGAAAAAAAACTCTTAAAAAAGCATCCAGATGGTCAAGTGGCCTCCGAGAGGCCTCTGCTGTCACTGCCCACACACTCCAGCTGAACTGAACTCCTCGTCCCCGGCTCCGGCCTCCACATGCCCCTCCCGCCATTCTCTAACCTGGCTGGCTCCCTCTCACAGTGGCGGGCTGATTTCCTGAAGTCGTCCCCCTAGACACAACCCTTGGCCTCCCACCCAGGGTCAGGTGACCTTTGCCTCAGCTCCGCCCGGAGTCCCACTGTCTGCGTGTCCCGCTGCCTCACAGTCTGTACCCACGCCACCAGTCCTTGGTGCCCAGCATGGCGTCGGCGCCCGGCAGGCACTGGTGAGGCTGGTCCCCAACACGTCCTGTTAGCACACGTCGCCTCCTGGGCCTAGGGAGGACGTGAGGGCGGCATGGCAGAGACTCCCAGGGTAGGTGACGCAGAGGAGAGCCACCCTTGCGGAGGGGTCCCGGACTGCCTGCACCAGTGCCGCCCTCTCCATCCCAGCGACCGACCATCCTGGTTGAGGCCCCTGTCACTTCTCGGCCACCTAAACCTCCCGTAAGAGCCGGAGCACTGGCCGCCCCCGCCCCCGCCTCTCCCACACGCCGGGCAGTCACCCTCCAGGCCGGCCCTGTGCCTCTGCAGGCCCCGAGCCCGCCCTGCAGCAGACCGCCTCCCCGGGGCTCTGCTTCTTAGCACCTGGCAGGACTCCTGTGGGGCTCTGGCCACTCAGTCCCTGGACAGGGAGCTGGGGTGGAAGGTCTGACTTCTTTTCTTTTATTTTTTTTGAGAGAGATTTTTGCTATATGGTGAGTGCAGCCACCGGAGAGACAGAAAGTAAAAGACACCCCCTGGGGGGATGGCCACGCAGTAATCTCTCCTGTTCTCTCCCTGGGACTTTGGGCCCACACACACACCCAGTCTGGGTTTTGAGCTGCGGGCCCACAACTGGCACTGCAGCCAGCTGTGGGAGTCCAGCGACAGCCACTATGCCGTCCGCTGGTCCAGCTCTGTCTCCCTTTGACGACGAAAGCTGCTCAGTAAACTGCCACTAAGCTGCAGGCCTGTCTGAGAGCAGACCTGGGGTCCAGAGCACGGGGCGGCCCCAGGTGCCCTCCTTGTCTCCCAGCATCTCCACCCGGGGCTCCCTCTGGCATCGGTCCCCACCGCTCCCCTCCCAACCTGCGCCTCCCCTCTCCCTTCCTCCTGCGGAGTGCAAGGCAGGTGGACGCCCCCCTCCCCAGCAGCTCCTCTCAGCCCTACCTGGGGAGCACACCTCTCCCCGCAGTCTCCCCAGCACGGCCCCCGTAAGCGGACCACACTGTTCTCGCACTGAGGGTCTTGAGGTGAAGAAGTGAGTTCGGAGCTCGACCAGGGTTCCCTGTGCCTGCTCCATGCCCCGGTGCACACCCAAGGCCCCTCTCCCTCCCCTGCCCCTAGGCTTTTCCTAGGGCTAGAGTCTGGCCTTCCCTCCAGAGCGGCCCTCCTCCCACAAGTGTCCCCACAACCCGTGTCCCGTCCCTTCACAGCCTCCAGGCCCCGCTCCGACTGGCCTTTTCCAACTTCTCCTGGACAGACTGTGGTAGGCAGGTAGCCGTGAGCGGGCAGCCCTCAGAGAAAAGCGGAAGGTTCACCCAGCCGCGGGCCAGGAGGGCAAGGCTGTTTGCCATCTTCCTTGGGGCCTGAGGGAAGCGCACAGGGCTGATTCGTAGAATTTCCTTTTACCAAAACCCCTAAGCAAGCGCTCTGGTCAGCACCCTAATTCCCATGAGGGCGATGGACTAACTGGGCAGTTTAATTGGGGCAACCTGGCTGGCATTGGGCACCATGTGCAACTAGGTGATCAAGGTCCTCGTTCTTTACCTGTGAGGAAGGTGCGCAGGTGCAGGGAAAAGCATGTGGATTGGAATTCAAAGGAAGGACACAGGCCGCGCAGCCTCACTGACGAATACGCATGACCTCACGCTGATGAATATTCATGACCTCCCACTGATGCGTATTCATGATTCTGGTAATAAACATCAGCTGGGCTGGCCGAGTATGGTGGCCACCTGTCCGTCTGCCTTCCCCGGGGTCTTCTGGGTGTGTTTCTTCTCTTTCCTATTACATCTTCTTCTCTACCTACTTTATCTTTGGTTAAGGTCTTTTGCGCCTAGGGACAGATCTCTGACTTCAGTGATCTGCACCCGAAGAACCAGGGATTTCAGAACGCAGCTTGACACTCTCCCATCCGGTAACAAGACCAACCTGGAGGGACAGTCCTGGGCAGGGAGCCAGGGGCCCTGGGGTGTGGCCAGGCTGCCCGAGTCACGGCACTCATCCTGGCGCCCAGCAGCGGAGGTTTGCCGAGCACCTCCTCCGCCTGCAGGCCTCATGTGGCAGAGACCCAGCCAGCCCTGCCTGTCCTGGGCATGCCTGTTGTTGCCATCCTCGCACCTCCCGAGCACCCTGCCTGCTGGTTTCCTCCTTAGGACCTCTGCTCCATTCCCTCCTTCCCGACTCTCAGCCCCGGTCCCCCCAGAGGACCTCGCCCTGCCCGCTGTACCCCTACCCTCTCACCCAGGCCTACCGCCTTCTCGGACCTCACGTTCAGTGAGGCTTCGCCGGGCGGGTGCCTTCTCTCTCTCACCACGGTGCGTGCCCAGGGTTCGAACACATCTGCACACTGCAGGGCATGCCTGAGCCCCGCGCGCTCAGAGAGACACACGGGGAGGCAGGCTAGGGGAGGCCCTTCATGGACAGGGATTCCGCAGCTCCCAAGGGCATGTGACAGAGCCAAGGGCCCAGCCTTGCCTCTGGCTGTAGGAGTCAGAGGGGACCTGCCTACGGCTCTGCTCGCGCCCTTCCTCCGCAGCAACACCTCTGCCACGGGCCGTGTGCACCCAGCTCCACTTCACCAGCTCACTCCCTCCTCAGATGCACGAATTTGGACTTGGCCAAATCGCTCCATTCAAACAGGCCTGAAAGCACCTTCTGCCTGCCGTCCCGCCAGGCCGGCGCTCTAGGCCTTCTGCCCACCCCATAGGTATTTCTGCTCCTTGTCCTTGCAGCCCTATCCCGGCTCTTCTGGGTGCAGTGCCTCAAGCTGATCCTCATTTGTCACTGATTTCTGGGTGACTTCCTCACTCAGACAGCTGCAGCTGTCACCTGGAAGGCTCCAAAGCCTTCCCGCCCACTTCACGGGCTCTCCTTGGGCACCGCGGCAACCCTCTGCTCCTGACTGGCTCGATGTCCCCGTCTCGGAGCACAGCCACATCTGACTCCAGGCCCTCTGCTCTGGGTGTGGTCTTCTGTCAGACGGGTCTGACCGCCGCTCCCCACCCACGCCAGACACTGCAAGGCCATCCCTGCCCTTGCCCTAACCTCCACATACAAGCCGTTACACAGTCCAGGCCCCTGAGCCCGCGAGCTGTTTCTCAGCTCTGCCCCTCTGGCTTCGCCACTGGCCCTGCATCCTGGCACGTCCTCACCGCCCAGAGGGCTGCAGTGGCCTGTGTACTGCTCGGCAGCTCTTCCCCCACCTGTCCCCAGCCTCCTTCCTTAAAGCCCTCAAGGGCCTTCTGAAGCACTGGGCACAGGCCCTGTCGCAGCTGGCCCTTCCTCCCACTCTGCCCTGGACAAGGCACTGGTGGCCTTTAAAGTGGACGCGGTCTTTGTGCTGGCACCGCAGGGCGAGCGGAAGTTCTGGCACCGGCCTGACCTGCTGCACTGCAGGGCAGCGTGAGCTGCAGGCAGCTGAGCGTCGGCCGGAGGCAGGGCAACGAGCTTAGAACTACCAGACTAAGAACCAGGGGACAACAGACGCCCCAGAGCCAGGACGACAGGAAATGCCCGGCTTGCCCTGGCTTCGCCCTTGCCCATTGCTGTATGAGAGTGACCGGGGGCACTCGGAGCCACAGTGATCTCCACTAGACGCCTCACCCCGCTCTGCTCGTGCGTATCCTCCCCACACCCAGCGTCGCTCCCACTGCCTCTTCCCACTCCAGCGGGCCTGCAGCTCCCTCAGCGCGCCCTCACGGCCCCTGCACAGGCCGGTCCTTCTGCTGGAAAGCTCTCCCCTCGCCAGGTGCTCCCTTCAAGTCCTCTCGCGACCACCACTTCCTCGGGGAAGGCTGATCCTGCCCAACGGAACCCACCAAGAGCTCCCCGGCCCAAGTGCCTTCCCTAGGCAGCGTCCCTCACAGGGGTAGCTCAGTCTCCACCTGTGATCCCGATTCTGGCTGCTCTGGCACACCGAAATGTCGCCGAGGCACGGGCAAGGCCCGCTGTTACCAGCACCGAAGCCCTACTCTGCCACGGCACCTACCGCGGGGCTGGAGCTCACTGTGCACATTCTGGAGGAAAGACACGCTGGTCCGACCGGTAGATCCGGCCAAAGCCTTCTCCTGTTAAGGGAGGTACTCAAGGTAGTGGTGTGGGCCCAGCGGGTGGCATGGCGGTTGGAGCGCTAGACTCCTCCATGGCCAACTACCGTTCAAGTCCCAGGCCTGGAGGCCTGAAACTCACGCTGGGTGTGTATGCACGTGCACCTAGAATCCCAGAGGAGAATGCAGAGGGACTGTGGGTGGCTCCCCCGCGGCGATCGCTCACTCTCTCTGTCTCTCTGGTGTGTGTGTGCATCCTATAGCAAAAGTCTCTCCTAAAAAAAGGGAGTGGTTCATAAGCTTGGAGGCTGCAAAGTCCAAAATCTGTAGGGCAGGCTAGAAATCCTGGTAGGGTGTGTGCCACAGTCCTCCTTCAAATTGCCAGAGGAAGTGCACTGAGAGTGGGAAAGCTGCCCGTGGGCCTGGCCGCGCCGCGACCCTCCTGCCTCCATGTCCCCATGCCATCGGGACTTGGGGCGCACACACATGTGCCTGGCATGTTTTCCAAGTTGCCAGGGCCAGGACTTGAACCACTTTCAGCTGTGTGAGATCCGGTTCACATAGCACAGTGCTTCCCCCCCATGCCATAGGCTAGGCCTCGGTTACGACCTTGACAAGGTTCCTTCTTCCCTGGAAAACCTGAGGTCCTTGTCATGGTTGTTTCGTTCTAAATCCTTCAACTACTGGGTGAGACCAACCCACCAACACAATGGAAGGTAACCTACTTACAGAAAACCTCTTTTTTTTTTTTTTAGGTTTTTGCCACAGGGTACATGCACTCACTGGAGAGAGACAAAGAGAGACGAAGTGAGACATCGCCTCTGGGGACAGCGCCACATCGCATTCCCTTCTCCATCCTGTCAGGATTTGGGGCACACGCACACGCACCCAGAGCGATTTTTAAGACGCTGGGTCCAGGACTCAAACAGTGGTCACCCACGTGAGAGTTCAGCGCCTTAAGCACCTCACCACCTGGCCCCAAAGACAGCCCTTTTTAAGATGTTAACCACGTCTGTAGAATACCTTCGCAGCAGTCTGGACTAGCGTTAACCAAATACCAGGCCTCACAGCCCAGCAAAATCGACATTACTATAACCGCAGCAGGCGCAGCAGCCCAAGGAGGAGGCGACAGTGAGGGCAGTCCATAGCCTCTCACAGGCTGCAGGGGAGCCCACCGAGACGCCCTAAAGCCAGGCAGGAGATGGGAGAGATCTCAGTCCTGGCCCCCAAGGCCAGAGCAACTCAGCTGGGACTAGTCTGGGGCCTCCGAGGAGGGGTGGGGCAGGCCCCTATTGTGAGGTCCAGGTAGAATGCTCAGCTGGACAGGTCTCAACCCTCGCCGGGCTTCTCCCTCTTCCTCGCCCCCACCCTCTGCCAGGGGTCTGCCATCTGGCCTGTACCAGACTCCACCATCCCCTCCCTGCCCCAGGAGGAGGTGTGGGAGCAGACTTCCGCAGAGCCAGTGCTGGCCATGAGGAGGCAGCCTTCCCAGCTTCCACAGCCACGCCCCTGGTGCTCTCGGACAGCTCTGGGGCGGAGCGTGCCACACGGACTGAGTCCTGACCCTTGCGATCAGCCAGGAAAGCAAGGCCTGGATTCCCAAAGGACTAAAGTCAGGGAAACTCAAGGCCTAGCAATCCGGGGCAGGGGAGGCCCTGTCTGGGGTTGGAACAGGGGACCTGAGGGCCAGCATCAGACATCCCACGCTGCAGGGAACCTGACGGTAGGATGGGGGACTCAGCCCAAGGACAGAGAGCAGCCCTGAGCCCTGGGCTGAGGACATTGCACACCAGTGCCCAGCGTCTGAGACAGCGTCTCCCACAGGAAGTGGCCGCTATGTCCAGGCAAACCCGAGGATGAAGGAGGGCACCCTGGCCGGGGGAGGGGGTGGGGAACTCTGCGTTCAGCTAATACCCACTGGTTATCTGCCTGCCGGACACCAGCCCCCTTGCAGGCGCGGCACCTCAAAGCCGTGGCACCGTCTCTGTGCTTGCTGCTAGGTGGCCAGGCAGCACAGAGGAGGTGTCATGGCAGACCCGCTGGGTACACCTGGTGGGCAGCGAGTAGCTCGAGTGGAGGAGAGGAGGCTTCACAGAGGAGGCACCCTGGGTGAAGGTGACCAGAGATATGGGGTGAGGACATTCCGGGGCGGCAGGGCCATGCACAGGCCTGGAGGCGTGGAGAGCAGAGGCTGTCAGGGCAAGGGGGCGAGGACGGAGGCCCAGCCTCTGACCTCACAATAGCCAGGGCCTGCTGGGCAGCCTGGCAGACTCTGGTGCCCCCTTCCAGCCCGGGCAAGGCCCGGGGCCGGCAGCCTCCAGGTGCAGCGCTGCACGTGGGCCGCACCCTCCTGCTGCCCTGGGGCATGTCTCTGCTCACCAATTACGAGGGCCTCCGGCACCAGATAGAGAGGCTCGTGCGAGAGAATGAGGAACTGAAGAAGCTGGTGCGGCTCATTCGGGAGAATCAGGAGCTCAAGTCGGCCATCAAGACGCAGGCAGGTGGCCTTGGCATCAGCGCGTTTACCGGCGGGCTTGGCGAGGCAGTGGCAGGCCCTTCCCCACGCCAGGGTAACTGTAAGTGGCTTGAGCCCAGGGAGAGCAGGGAGGGGAGGATGGGCTGTGCCATGGGGCTGCTGAGCGTGCGGGGTCTCGGGAGGTCATGGCGGGTGCAGATAGGACCGAGTGGCACGGCACTGAACCCTTTGGGAGGGCACAGGGCCCTGGGGTGAGAGTACCAAACTAGGCCGCCCCCACCGAGCAGCTCTGTGCGCTGCGGAGCCCAGCTCTGGCCCTGGGCTCAGCATGTCACTACCCTCAGCCTTCCCCTCCCTGCCGCCCCCTTCTGCCCCCTCGCCCTCCCTCAGAGCCGTCAGGTGACCAACAACCCGGCTCCAGGCACTGAGGGGAAGAGCCAGGAGAAGCCAGTGCCCTGGGGATTGTGGGGACTATGGCAGTGTGCCGGAAGCCCTGGGGGCAATTGGCCTGGTGTGAGACAGAGCCAAAGGAGTTGCAGGGTTTGCAGACAAGCAGCCAAAGCGATGGTCCAGGATTAAGCTCGGGGCATGGGACTGAGGCCAGGTCGCACAGCCCCCAAAGGGAGGTGCTGGAGGAGTGGGGAGCTGAGGGCAGTTGCCACTGGAGACGGCAGGGGAGAATTTCTGGGGGCGGCACGCTGAGGCCATGGGAGTCTGCAGATGACACGGTATGTTGGTGAAGACTACCATGACAAGAGCAGGCGTCCAACACCAGTGGTTCACTGCAGCCACATCCCTCCCTGTCCCCAGAGGCTGTCATTCCTCCTATCCGAGGTGGACGTGGGCTCCAAGCCCACCCACCCCTGAAGCAACTTGCCCTATCGCAGGCCCTACACCTCGCCCTCTGTCCACCATTTGGCATGAAACCCCCCTCCCTCCCTGAGAGCAGCAGCCTATTTAAGCCTCCACAGCTTGGCGACGGAGCAGACACTGCTGTTCCAGAAAGGCCGGGAAGCTCCCTGGGCCATGTGTCTGCCTGTCCCCACATGGCACTGTCCCTGGCCATGTGTCTGCCTGTCCCCACATGGCACTGGAGACTGGTAACACTCCGCTCCCTCTTTCTGAGTTGCCAGGTGGGTTGTTTATTTTTTTTTTTTTGGGGGGGGTTTTTGTAACAGGGCACATGTGCTTGCCAGAAAGCGAGAGACAGAGAGCAAGAAATCACCCCCCAGGGAAGATGGCCACGCTGCAATCCCTTCTCCTCCATTCTCTCGGGATCTTGGGCACGCACGCATGCGCGCCAGTCATGAGTTTAAGTCACTGGGTCCAGGACTCGAACTGCAGTATACTGCATGGGAGTCCAGTGTCATAGTCATTACGCTAACTGCTGGTCCCACCAGGTGGGTTGTTTGACTCCCTGACTCACCTTAATCGCTGCTGCTCCCAGGCTTGGCTCAGGCCCTGCCCGTTCCTCCTGAGTTGCTCACTGGCTACATGGCATCAACCCTCCACTGGAAGTGAAGGCCCTCTCAGAGGTCCCCGCAGGCCCAACGAGTCCTGGAACTTCACTCACTCCAAACCAGACACTCTGACGTGGGCCTGTCACTAAAGGCCCTCAGGTCTGGGCTCCCTCCCCTGCGTCCTCATCTCTGCCCCCACCCACTGGCCACCCAGCCTGCTGCTTCCGTCCCCTTCCTGCTCACAAGCATGCTGGCCCCTCCGGTTCGAGGTCATGCTAGCGACAGACAGGGTAAGGAGCGCCACATGCGGAGGAAACACAGCACTGATGAGACCTCACCACTGACCGCGGCTTCAATCAGGTGGGCCTGATTCCCGTTTAAATCTCATGCCTGAGCTCTGTGAGCTGCAGCCTTTCCGAGGGAGTGGTTGGGTGCTCACCTTCTTAGATGTTCTCGTCTGTGGTGCCCCTGGCACCGGCGAACCCCTTCAATGCGCCGCACTTGCAGCTGGTGCATGACGGCCTCGCAGGTCCCCACGGCAGCCTCGGCGCTCCTGCAGCCTCGGCGCTCCTGCAGCCTCGGTGCTCCTGCAGCCTGGCCATTGCCACTGTGGAAGAGTACAGCCGTGAATACGGCTCCATGGAGATTTACGCACCGCGGCTTTGGTGGGTCTCCAGCTGTGTCATTCCCCTGGACTTAGTGAAATACCGTGTGCAGGTGGACCCCCAAAAGTACAAGGGCATATTTAATGGATTTTCAGTTACGCGTAAGGAAGATGGAGCTTGTGCTTTGGCTAAAGGGTGGGCCTGGCCTTCACTGGCTACTCCACGGGAACTCTGCAAGGCTGGCTTTTATGAAGTCTTTCAAGTCTTCCCCAGCGACGTGCTTGGAGAGGAGAGTGATCTCTGGCACACTTCACTGTGTGTGGCTGTCTCTGCCGTGCTGGGTTCTCTGCGGACATTGCCCTGGCTCCTATGGAAGCTGCTAAGGTTCGAATTGAAACCCAACCGGGTCATGCCGACACTTTGAGGGATGCAGCTCCCAAAATGTGTAAGGAAGAAGGCTTAAATGCTTTCTGCAAAGGGCTGCTCCTCTTTGGATGAGACAGGTACCATACAGCCTGCTTTGAACACACTGTTGAGGCATTGGATGGACAAGTTCATGGCCCCCAAGCCCCAAGTGAATGCACAAAGGCAGCGGCTGTAATGGTGGCAGGGAACAGCTGGAGTCTGTTTCTCGCCCTGCTGGTTCTGTGGAATCGGTGCAGAATAAAGACCAAGGTAGCAGTGCTCCCCAGGTCTGCAGAGACTCGGATTTAGAGGGTATGGACGGGACTCTGCCTCGCTCTAGCAGTTCATCTAGGACTCCGCGCAGCTGTGCTGCAGACATCCCCTGTCCTCCTCCACCTGAGATGCCAGTCTCTGAAGAAGCAGCTGGGGTTTACTCAGTAGACACATCAAAGCAAGTGTGGACTGAATCTGCTTGATCAGTGCTGAAGAAAAGTGCAAACGGAAGCTTTGTATATTTGACAATGTCGGAGATTCTATTCCTGATGTAATTACTGTAGTACTCTCGCTTAAGGCAAGAGTTTCATATTTACTGTTGGAATAAACCCATCTGTTCATGAAAAGAAAATGCGGTGCATGATGGAGCACGCGTGCATGCGGCAGACGGGGAGCACCCCTGCAGGGCCTGGCCGCTGCTCCGGCCCTAGCCCTCCGGCCCGCTGCTTCCTGAGCACTTGTGTGTGTCTGGCGTCGTCCATGCCGACCAGGCTGGGTATTCAAACTGTGGTCGCCGTGTGGATTCCAGCTTCTCTTGCGCAGGGCATTCTCTCGGAGCTGGCTCTGGTTTGATTGGTAAGGGGATCTCTGGGCCACTTTAGATCTCCCACTCTCAAAGGGGCAAGCCTCGGGCCCTGAGGCAGAAGCAGTGACAACCAGAGACGGCTCTGGTCCAGTCCAGACTGCGCGTGGGTCAGGACGGCACGGCTGTGTGGTGGGGGTGAGCGCGTGTGCGAATGCAGCGGGAGTGTGGGTGTAGTGTGTGCAGTGTGATGCGTCCATGTGGATTGTGCAGCGCCTGTGAGGTGTGGAGAGTGTGTACGAGCATGACAGTACTGGACCGTACGTGTGTCCAGTTTTTTTGTAAGCTTTGCTATAGAGCATGTGCCCTCACCAGAAAGAGACAGAGACAGAGAATTACCCTGTGGCCACAGCACAGTTTTTTCTCCTCCATTCTTCTCTCAGGATTTTGGGCACATAGGTACATGTACTTAGCGTGATTTTCAAGCCTCAGGGTCCTGGACTCAAACCACATAGTCAGCATCTTGACCGCCATGCCATATGCTGGCCCAACGTGTGTGCTTTTTTCTGAAGGATTATTTATTTCATTTTATTTATTTGTTTTAATTTGTTATAGGCATGTGCACACAGCAGAGAGAGGGAAGAAACGTGCGAAAGCCACCAGGTCCGGCGCTCGGACCACGGCCCGCACTGTACCCAGCACAGCGCTCGCTAGCCCACGCGTGCTTGGTTAAGAGACGTTCTTATTATAGAGCGCGTGTGCTCTCCAGATACAGAGAGACAGAAAGTGAGAGATCACCCCCGGGGGGAGGCTATGCCGCAATTCCTTCTCCTCCATTCTCCTTTCAAGATCTCGGGCACGCACATGCCCAGTGTCAGTTTGAAGCCTTTGGATCTGAGGCTCAAACTGCACTCAGCTACATGGGAGTCCAGTGACGTAACCACCGCACCATCTGCGGGCCCGGAGTGTGCTTTTTCTAACGGAAGTGTTCCTGTACACGTGCACGCATGGCAGAGAGACAGGAGAGAAACAGCCTGGCAACGGAGCCTGCTCACGCCAGAACCGCCTTCCACTTCAGCTCAGCAGGGCCCTGGGCACATGCTCTCTTTTTTTCTTTTTTCTTTTTTTTTTTTTTTTTTTGAGAGGTTTTTGCAATAAGGCACGTGTGCTCGCCAGAAGGACAGAGAGAGATGGAGAGACAGAAAGCGAGAAATCACCCCCGGGGGGGACGGCCACACCACAGTCCCTTCTCCTCCACTCTCCTCTCAGGATCCTGGGCACGCACACGTGGGGGCACACTCCCATGCGTGCTTTCCAAGCCGATCAGGCCAGAACTCGGACACTGCTGCATGGGAGATCTGGCCTCCTCTGCATAGCGTCTCACCGCGTGCCACAGGGCTGCACGGAACGTGGGCCTCGAGGGTGTGCGAGAGAGTGTGGGCATGTGCTATGAGTGTGGGCCCCTCTGCCGCAGCGTGCTAAGAAGTAGGACTGTCGCCATGCAGCACCACACTCGGCTCTTCGGGGCGGGCGGGGAACGAGTGTTTGAGTTGCTTGAGATAGCGTGTGAGTGTGTGGGAAGCAAGGACGTGTGCGTTGAGGGTGCTGGAACATGTCTGTGAGCATGTCACGTGTGCATAGCGCTCGCATGTGTGTGTCCCTGTGTGTCGGGGCCAGTGACAGGCGAGCAATGCAGCTAGAGAGGTCTGCGGCGGTCAGATCAAGGCCAGCAGCAAGCAGGCACGGGGGCTGGCAGAGAGCGTCTGTGCTTCAGAAGACCGTGGTTCCCATGGGGACAGAGACCGAGGCATAGACTCTGACTAGGTCAGGCTGAGCTGTCGCATGGCTGGGTGGGAGAGGGCGTCCGTTCAGGCGACTCAAAGACAAGGGCAAGCCTGGCTGCGTGGCTGCTGGACATGAGGACGAACACCAGCTGAGGCCCCTGGCTGGCTGAGGCTGCAGTATTTGCCCAGGCCCGGCCGAGGCAGATCCTCCCGCTGCCTTGGGACTCTTCTCTGGCCACTCTCTCAATCTGCTGTCCTTTGCCTAGTCCGTGTGACTGCCCTGCAGGGAGTCAGGCTCTAATTCTTGATTTGCCCTCACGAACTTGACCTTCAGTCTCTCTTCCGGGCCTTCCCTGGTCTCTGTGTGCAGCCCGTCCTCCAAAATCTCCCTAGTCTGAGACCAGGAGACGGCATAATAATTACATCACTGGGCTCCCATGTAGTCGACCACAGCTCGAGTCCAGGCCCGGTGGCTTTAAACTCATACCAGGTGCGTGTGTGTGCATGCCCAAAATCCTAAGAATGAAGGAGAAGGGACTGCAGTGTGGCCATCCCCCTGCGGGTGGGGGGTGATTTTTCGCTTTCTGTCTCTCTGACTCTCTGGTGAGTGCACGTGGCCTATAGCAAAAAGTCTCTGTTAAAAAAAAACAAACAACAACAACAACAAAAAAACAAGTCCCTGGTCCCTGGGAGCAGGGCTCAGACACGTGGGTTGGAAGTACTCACAGAAGTGTGCACTAGGCCTGTTACGGCCCAGGGCTGTGCCCAGATGGGAAGAGCAGGCGTGTAGAAGAAGGTCAGGCCAGCAGGCCAGGCCTCTCAAGCCACCATACCTGGAATGGAACTCCAGGGAGTACAAGCATTCTACATTTAACTCTGAACGTCTGGTTACTACAGAGGCTTATTTCTTTTTTTTTTTTTTTTGGAGAGGTTTTCACTATAGGGCGCGTGCGCTTGCCAGACAGAGAGAGACATAGAGACAGAAAGCGAGAAATCACCCCCCAGGGGGGATGGTCACGCCGCAATCCCTTCTCCTCCATTCTCCTCTCGGGATCTTGGGCACACACGCACACGCACACGGCGTGAGATTTAAGCCACCGGGTCCGAGACGCGAACCGCGGTCGACTACGTGGGAGTCCAGCGACATAGCCATTACGCTAACTGCTGGTTCCCTAGAGGCTTATTTCTTGAGGTAAGAAAACAATGCAGGCCCAGTCACGGTGGCACAGAGGTCATGAAAGTGCCCTACAAGGCTAAGAAATGATATGGTCAACCATGGGTTTAGACCTGCGAGTTGGCTTAAAAATGCACAGGTAGGGACCAGCAGGTAGCATACTGGTTAAGGCGCCAGACTCCCACGTGGTCTACTATGGTTCGAGTCCCTGACCCAGCGGCTTAAAACTCATGCCAGGCATACATGCATGTGTTCCAAAATCTCGAGAACATGGGGGCTGGCAGGTAGTTTGGTGGCTAAGGACACTGGACTCCCACTTGGCTGACACGGTTCAAATCCCAGACCTGGCAGCTTGCTTTCTCACTTTCTCTTTCTCTGTCTCTCTCTGGTCAAACTGAAATAAATAAAGTTAAATAACATTATTATTATTTTTTTAATTCCAAGAGGAGAATGGAGAAAGAATTGTGGCGTGGCCATCCCCCGGGGGTGATTCTCACTTTCTGTCTCTCTGTTTCTGTCTCTCCAGCGAGCACACACTCCCTATAGCAAAAAGCTCTCTCAAACACAAAACAAAAGAAACAAAAACACCAGGTAGGAATCAGCAGGTGGCATAGTGGTTAAAGTGCCAACCTCCAATGTAGTCCAACGCAGTTCAAGTCCTCAACCCGGTGGCTTGAAACTCACGTTGGACATGTGTGCGTGTATGTCCAAAATCCTGAGAAAAGAATGGAGGAGAAGGGATTGCCATGTGGCCATCTCCCCTGAGGGGTGATTTCTAACTTTTTGACTCTCCATCTCTCCAGCAAATGCACATTTCCAATAGCAAAAATCTCACTCTCAAAAAG
>NW_006159829.1:40360-40578 GCF_000334495.1 Tupaia belangeri chinensis | reverse complement strand
AAAAAAAAAATCACCCGCAAAAAGGGGGGGGGGGGGGGGCAGATGGCTTAATCATTACATCGCTGGACTCTCACAGCCAACCATGGTTGGGATTCTGGGCCAGTGGCTTGAAACACACTGGGCACGTGTGCAAGCGTGCCCAAAATCCTGAGAGGAGAATGGAAGAGAAGGGATTGTGCTGCTGCCATCCCCCCGGGGGGGGGGGGGGGTTTCCCACT
>NW_006159829.1:38462-40224 GCF_000334495.1 Tupaia belangeri chinensis | reverse complement strand
GGCAGGTGGCATGGTAGTTAAGAGTGCTGGACTCCCACATGGCCAACCACGGTCTGAGTCCTGGACCTGGTGGCTTGCTTTCTCACTCCCCTCCCCACCATCCTTCTCTGGTCAAATAAAAATAAATAAAGTTAAATAAAATAGTTCTTTTTTAAAATTTTACTTTTTTTTTTTTTTTTTGATCAGACACACACACACACAGATGGAAAGTGAGAAAGCAACCTGCCACGTCCAGGACTTGAACCATGATCGGTCATGTGGGAGTGTCCAGTGCCTTAACCAGCCACCTGCTGGTCCCCCCAAAAAATAATTATTTAAAAAAAAGCACCAGGTACACACTGGGTGCCAGGACCCTAAGAAGCTTGGCAGCTAGAGAAAGGGGATTGTGGCATGACAGGACAAACACACAGATGTCACAGGGGACGAATCACGTTTTGGACAAGCAGGTTCTCCCACATCCACACGGCGTCCAGGAAGCAGTAGCCATATAGACCTGAAGTTCAGAAGGGAAGTTGCGATTAGAGACAAGATTCAGGAGCTGTTGACAACTCAGGCCACAGAGGGGCGAGACCATCTGGGAGGAAGACGCGCAGGAAGAAGAGGCTGAGGGCCAAGTCCTGAGCAAGACGGGGGCAGAAGCTGGCAAAGGAGCGTCCAGAGGTGAGGGGACCACGTATGTGGACATCACAGAAGCTGAGGGACAGCTTCAAGGGCCAGGGCTGCCAACAGGCCCACAGCCGCCAGTGGACGGCGAGTAGCACCTGTGGTCTTGGCCATGGGCTCCGACCCACCGCGGGAGGGAAAGGCTGGCCAGAGCGAGGCGAAGAGAGGAGAGTGGGAAGATGGCGAGAGCAGACGGCTTTGGGAGGAGGGGCGGGGAGAGCGGGAGAGGGCCACGGAGCCCAGGGCGCCTCTTCAAGATGGCGAAGACCCCAGTTTGTTTCTGCGTGGAAGGACAAAACCCCGAGAGACTGAAAACAGGCAAGGGGGAGGTGCCCTCAACTAAAAGAAAAGCTTCTGTCCTCGTCCTGGAAGGCAAGGAGGAGCACAGCGTGAGAGAGAATGCCTGCGGCAGGAAGCTTCCATTCTCTCTGCGAGCAGGGGTGAAGCAGGGCCAGGAGGGAGCTCTGGCAGGGACGAAGATGGTGAGGCCTGGCTGGCCCTGCTCCTGGGTTTAGAAAGGGGGCAACCACCCACTTCCTGCCTTCCGGGGCCTGGGACTGGCGGGGCTGCTCAGAGGTTCAGGCAGGGAGGGCTCTGCTAAGAGGGGAGCACGGAGCCGGAGCCTGGGCCTCGGGTAGGGGCAGTGGAGAGGCCGCTCCAGGGGATGGAGGCTAGAGGCCGTGGGCTGGAGCGCTCCGCCCAGGAAACCAGAAAGCCCGAAGAGTGGTCCCGGGAGTCAGTGACCCAGGAGGCCCGCAAGGAATCCGTGAACACGGAGCCCTGGCCCCTAGCACAGGGGGTGGGGGGTGGGGGGTAGGCCACACGCCCCCTGCTCCCAAGGACCAGGGACGCAGCTCCCAGCCTAGGGCACCTGGACTGGGAGAGATGAAGGTATCAGGAGGAGGGCTCCCGGGGGCAGGACAGAGGACACTGACCTGTGGCAGGCCCTGCCCTCTGGTCGGCACTGCTCCCACACACAGGCCAGGTGACCTGGGCCTGCTCCAGCCCCTGCTCTGTCTCCCACGTTCTTGGGGACAGGCTGGAAGCCATTAGCACCACGGCGGCCCTCTTCCTCTTCCTGGAGGGCCTCCGGCCTACC
>NW_006159829.1:29847-38068 GCF_000334495.1 Tupaia belangeri chinensis | reverse complement strand
CGCCCACGACAGGCCTCTCCCCAGCGTCGAGGCCCTGCAGGGGCGGTGCTGACCGGAGCTGAGTGTGGTGCAGGACTGACGGACATTGGGCGTTGAGCGCAGAAGGGATAGTTGTGGGGACGGCCAGAGCCCGGGATTTGCATCCGCTGGTATGGCGGGCAGGCCGGGTCCGCGAGAGACAGAGGGGGAGGAATATCCCCACAGGACCTCCGTGCTGCACCGCTTCTCTGGAATTTGAGGAACACGCAAGGCACGTGTGTATGGGTGCCCAAAATCCTGGGAAGGAGATCTGGAGGAGAGAGGCCCCTGGGACCACACCGCGCTGCAGCTGTTTTCTCCCTCTAGCGCTCGTGCTGGCTCGCTGGCTCCCTCTCCCCAGTACTGACTGCCAGGGCACACACTGCGGTGGCGTGAGGTCTGTGGTCTCCTGCTGTCACCACTATTGCACCACCCAGCCAGCCCAGAAGCTTCTATTTTTTTTTTTTTTTAGAGAAATTTTTGCTATAGGGCATGTGCGCCTGCCAGAGAGACAGAAAGAGATATAGACACAGAGAGTGAGACACCGCCCCCCAGGGGGGATGGCCACCCCACAATCTCTTCTCCAGTCTCCTCCGGGACTCTGCACACACGCACTCAACCAGCATGAGTTTTAAGCTGTTGAGTCTGGGACTCAAACCACAGTCAACTACATGGGAGTCCAGGTAACCATTACACCACTGCTGGTTCCTTTTTTTTTTTTTTTTTTAAAGAGAGATTTGGGTTTTTTTTTGCTATGGGGCAGGTGCACTTGCTGGAGAGACAGTGAGAGGGAAAGTGAGAAATCACTCCCAGAGGGAATGGCCATGCTGTAGTCCCTCCTCCTCCTAGGATCTTGGGGTGTGCGCGCACTGGCATGAGTCTCGAGCCCCCCAGGACTGAACCGCAGTGGGCCATGTGGGTGTCCAGTGACATGACCGCTATGCCCTCTGCTGTCCCTGAAGCTTTTCATTTTAATGTCAGACTACCCGTTTTTTTTCTCCTGTTGCTTAGCTTTTGGTGTTCATCTAATAAACCACTGGCACATTTAAGACCACGAAGAGTCACTCCTGTGCTCTGAGAGAAGCGTCCTCCAGCCTTGCTCTAGTGCCGGGTAGTCTTTGCATGTGACGGGAAAGCAGGGCGCCACCCTTGTACACGGGCACCCCGTTGTCTCAGCACCGTTTTCCTTTGTCTCTTCTGTGAGAGAGCAAAGAGACAGCCCTCCTGCAGGGTGGTAATCTGCGGTCCACCCCGAGCTCCAGACAGCCCTAGGTCCTGGCACCTTCGTGCTTGGCGTTCTCAGAGGTCTCAGGACACGAGCCTAGCACCTTCTCAGGTGGGTCAGCCTGCAGAGCCTCGTGGTGGCTGCTGCACGGCTCCCTGGCCCCAAACAACACCGTTTGTTGAAGGATTTTCTTTCACCGTTCCGCGGTCTCGCCCACTGGCCGATGGCAGCTGACCGTACAGGCCATCTCTGGGCTCATTCTGTGCCGTTACTTCGTATAGCTGTCCTTATGCTGGCGACGCAGTCCTGGTGACTGGAGCTCCGTGGGAAGTTTCGAAATGGGAATGTGAGCCCTCCAACTATGCCTTTTTTCCTGAGATTGTCTCTTGCATTTCCACATGAATTTTAGGATGAATTGGTCAATTTATGTTGCAAATAATTCAGTTGGGATTTTGATAGGAATTGCATTGACTCAAGGTCAACTTGGGGAATATTGTTATTTCTACAATATTAAGTTTTCCGACCCATGAACATGGCTGTTTTCTTTTTTCTATTTATTTGGGTCTTTTAAAATTTCTTTCAACAACATTTGTAGTTTACAGAGTGTAAGATTTGCATCTCTTTGTTAATTTTTTTCTTTTTTCTTTTTTTTTTTGGAGAGGTTTTTGCTTTAGGGCACGTATGCTCACCAAAAAGACAGAGAGAGACGGGGAGACGGAAAGTGAGAAATCACCCCCCAGGGGGATGGCCACGCCACAATCCCTTCTCCTCCATTCTCCTCTCAGGATCTTGGGCACGCACGCACACGCCCGGCGTGAGTTTAAGCCACCGGGTCCGGGACTCAAACTGCGGTCATCTACATGGGAGTCCAGCGACATAGCCATATGCCAACTGCTGGTCCCTTCTTTGTTAACTTAATCCCTAAATATTTTACAATTTTTGATGCTATTATAAATTGTTTTCTCAATTTCACTTTCGAATTATTCCTCGTGAGTACATAGGAACACAACTGGTCAGGACCAGTGGGTGGCATGGTGGTTAAGGCACTGGACACTCCCACATGGCCGACAGTGGTCTGAGTCCAGGACCTGGTGGCTCACTTTCTGATTCTCTCTCTCTCTCTCTTCAAATTAAAAATGAATGAATGAATAAGTAAAGTTAAATAAATAATTCTTAAAAAAAAAAAAAAAAAAAGAAGAAAGAAAAGAAACACAACTGGTCTAGCTGGTGGCATGGTGGTTAAGGTGGCTGGGTCACCTACGGCCAACAGCACTGTTTGAGTCCTGGACTTGGCAGCTTGAAAAACACCCCAGAGGGACCAGCAGACAGCGTAGTGGTTATGTGGCTGGACTCCCACGTAGTTGACTGTGGTTCGAGTCCTGGACTCAGCAGCTTCAAACTCACGCTGGGCACATGTGTGTGCATGCCCAAGATCCCAAGAGGAGAATGGAGAAGGGATTGCGGTGTGGCCATCCCCCCAGGGCATGATTTCTCACTTTCTGTCTCTCTGTCTCTCCAGAGAGCACACATGCCCTATAGCAAAAATCTCTTTCAGCACCAGCGGGTGTCTTGGTGGTTAAGGGTCCTGGACTCCCACATGGCAGACCATGGTTCAAGGCCCGGACCTGGCAGCTTGCTTTCTCACTTGCCCTCTCACTCTGTCCCTCTCTGGTCAAATTAAAATAAATAAATAATAATGTTAAATAATTTTATTTAACTTTAATCTAAATAATTTCATTTAACTTTATCATTTATTTATTTTAATTTGACCAGAGAGGGACAGAGAGAGAGAGTGAGAGGGCAAGTGAGAAAGCAAGCCACCAGATCCAGGACTCAAACCGTGGTCTGCCATGTGGGAGTCCAGTGCCCCCAACCACCATACCACCTGCCAGCCCTAATAAAATCTTTTTAAAAAAATTTTCTTTCAAGAAAAAGAAAACGCCACAGTCTGGGACCAGCAGATGTTGTAATGGTTACGTCACTGGACTCCCATGTAACTGACTGCAGTTCAAGTCCTGGACCTGGTGGTTTAAAACTCATGCCAGAGGGAACCAGCAGTTAGCATAATGGCTATGTCGCTGGACTCCCACGTAGTCGATCACAGTTCGCATCCCAGGCCTGGTGGCTTAGAACTCACTCCGGGCTCGTGTACGTGCGTGCCCAAGATCCCGAGAGGAGAATGGAGGAGAAGGGATTGCAGCATGGCCATCCTCCCTGAGGGGTGATTTCTCGCTTTTTGTCTCTATGTCTCTCTCTGTCTGTCTGGTGAGCGCACGCGCCCTATAGCAAAAGCCTCTCAAAAAAAAAAAAAAAACCTCATGCCAGACATGTGTACATGCATGCCCCAAATCCCAAGAGAAGAATGGAGGAGAAGGGACTGCGGCATGGCCATCTCTTTTGCGGGGTGTGTGTGTGATTTCTTGCTTTCTGTCCCTCGGGCGAATGCATATGCCCTATAGCAAAAATCTAAAAACAAAACATAAACCAGGCACACATGTGTGAGTGCTCAATCCCAAGAGGATAATGGAGGAGAAGGGACTGTGGGTGGCCATCCTTCTTGGAGGGTAACTTTGCACTTTCTGTCTCTCTCTCTCTCTGGTGAACACCCCATCACAAATTTTAAAAATTAAAAAAGAAGGGACCAGCAGTTAGTGTAATGGCTATGTCGCTGGACTCCCACGTAGTCGACCGTGGTTCATGTCCTGGATCCGGTGGCTTAAAACTCATGCTGGGCGCATGTGCGTGCGTGCCCAAGATCCCGAGAGGAGAATGGAGGAGAAGGGATTGCGGCGTGCCCATCCCCCCTGGGGGGTGATTTCTCGCTTTCTGTCTCTCTGTCTCTCTCTGTCTGGCGAGCGCACGCGCCCTGTAGCAAAAACCTCTCCAAAAAAAAAATTAATATTTTGGTAGACCTAATAAATCGTGCATTTTTAGTGTTCTAAAGGCAACTAGTGCAGGGTTGCGTGCTGTCTCGGAGTCTGGATGGCTCATATGGAATGACCTTGGGTGGTCAGATTGAGCCCCCAGTGTGTAACTGAAGCCAAGCAGACTCGGCTCCTGTCCTGAACAGCCCGATGGCAGCATCAAGCTCATTTCTGCTCAGGGACACACTTAATAAGCGCAGGGAACAGGCAGACCCCGGGGGCCACGGTCAAAGCAGCAGGTGCAAGTGTGGGGCCTGTCAGGGACTGGCTGCCAGCCGGCCTGCGGCGACCAGCAGGCGAAGCTCCGCAGGCGAAGCTGTCTTGACCTCGCTCTCAGACACTCGCGTTCCTCTGGCGGAGCTCGTGGGAGCACAGGTGGGACCGGCTGGTTCCAGGAAGACCAGCTCAGGGCTCCCCCTGACGCAGCACTGTGATGAGTTGTAGAATGATTATATGGCGTGTGGCTGGGAGGTGGCGTGGTAGGGAAGGTGCCGAACTCCCACATGGCTGACCGCGGTTGAGTCCTGGACCTGGCGGCTTAAAATTCACGCCAGGGACACATGTGTGCATGCCCCAAATCCCAGGAGGAGAAGGGATGGTCACCCCTCCTGGTGGGTTATTTCTCGCTTTCGCTCTCACTGACTCTCTGGTGAGCACACACACCCTATGGTAAAAAAATATATATATTATATATTGCAACGTAATAATAATAGAAAGAAAGTATACAGTAAATGGGTCAACTCAAAACCACCCTTCCCAACTGCTCACCCATGGAATAAACTGTCTCCCACAGAGCCAGTTCCTGGTGTCAGAAAGGTTGGCGACTGCTGGGTATAGAATCCTTGTCCGATAGTTCTTCTCTTTCAGCACTTCTTTTTAGAATTATTTTATTTCACTTTATTTATTTATTTATTTATTTATTTTAATTTGACCAGAGAGGGACAGAGAGAGAGCAAGTAAGAAAGTGAGACAGGGGACCAGCAGTTAGCGTAATGGCTATGTCGCTGGACTTCCACGTAGTCGACCACGGTTCGAGTCCTGGACCCGGTGGCTTAAACTCACGCACGCGGGTGCGTGTATGCCCAAGATCCCGAGAGGAGAATGGAGGAGAAGGGATTGCGGCATGGCCATCCCCCTGGGGGGGGGATGTCTCGCTTTCTGTCTCTCTGTCTCTCTCTTGTCTGTCTGGCGAACGCACGCGTCCTATAGCAAAAACCTCCAAAAAAAAAAAAAAAGAAGAAAGTGAGAGGACTTGAACCGTTGTTAGCCATGTGGGAGTCCAGCACCTTAACACCACGCCACCTGCCGGCCCCTCTCTTTCAGCACTGTAAACATGCCATGCCATGCCTTCACATCTCCAGAGTTGCTGGTGCAGTCTGCTGTTCCTGTTCGTGAGGCTCTGTTGTGCGGCACGGTTAATGGCTTGGTACGCCGTCTCTGTGGCTGCTGTCTCCCGCCCCTCGTTTCTTCGTGTAGAACGACAGAGCTCTGTAGCAGGATAAAGTGCAGGTACAGAGCAGGGGTGGGAAGCGAGAGTGAATGTGCGGGCCCTAGAGGCAGGAGGGCTGGCTGACACCAGCCTCTCACCAAATTTGAAAAGGTTTTTGTTTTTGAGAGAGAATTGTGCTAGAGGGCACGCGCGCTGGCCAGAAAGACAGAGAGGCAGAGAGACAGAAAGCGAGAAATCACCCCCCAGGGAGGATGGCCATGCTGCAATCCCTTCTCCTCCATTCTCCTCTCGGGATCTTGGGCACACATGCACACGCACCGGCATGAGTTTAAGCCACCAGGTCCAGGATTCGAACCGCAGTCGACTACATGGGAGTCCAGCGACATAGCCATTACGCTAACTGCTGGTCCCAAATTTGAAAGGTTTTCCAACGTTATTTCGTCGAATGTTTGCCCCCACTTCTTCCTCTCTTTCCTGCCTTCCAAGGCTCCTACTACACACGTGTTGCTGTGCTGGGCTGTGCTGGCCAAGCTTCTGAGCTCTGCTCATTCCCTTTCTACGCCTCGGACTGGGCAATCCCGGGAGAGCTGGTCCAAGCCTGATGATTCTCTGCCTGCTCAAATCTGCTGTTGAATTCCTCTAATTAATTTTTCATTTCAGTTATATTTTTTAGCTCCCAAATTTCCATTTGGTTTTCTTTTTATAATTTCTGTTTCTATGTGGTGCCCTCTAACGGGTCAGACTCTGCCCCCTGCCTTCCTCCAGCTCTCCGAGCGTGTTCACGGCAGTTGATTCAGTCTCGGGCCAGACTGGGCAGCTTGAAAAGACGCCGGTGTGCCTGCATGTCCGCAACCCCAAGGACGGGGTGGAGGAGAGATTGTGGCATACCACCCCTGGGGGTGATTTCTCACTTTTTCTGTCTCTCTCCTGCGAATGTCCATGCCCTTTAGCAAAAATAAATGAATAGCTAAGTCTGCCTAGTAAGCCATACCCACGCTTCCTCAAGGTCGCCTATTCATTTCTTCTTTTCTCGGTGCTTCCTGAGTGTTCACGTCGGAGGTCCTCGCTGCCAGAATGCGGGACGGCCCCACCTGGTGTGTGACCGAGTGCCGAGTCATGCCAGCTTGTCTGTTCGTTGATGGATTTTTTCCCTGTTTGCTGTAGGGTGTGTGCAGTCACCGGAGAGTGAGAAGCCGCCCCCAGGATGGGTGGCCGCACCACAGTCCCTTTCTCTCCATTCTCCTCTCGTGATTTTGGGCATGAATGCACACATGCCTGGTGTGTTTTCAAACCGCCGGGTCCAGGATTCAAATGGCACAGTTGGCCATGTGGGATCCAGTGCCTTAAGCACCGTGCCACTGGCTGGCCCTGTTTATGGTTTTTCTAAGCTGCTTTTTGTAAAGATCAGCTTTCGTTTTTGTTTTTTTGGTTTTTTTCTCGGTCCTTATTTCTCCCTCTGGTACCAGCAGGCCCAGGCAGGGACGCAGACCGCCCAAGGTGGCCATCACTGCACTGACATGAGGAGTGGGAGAGGGAGAGTGTTCCCGAGGACTGCAGCTCCCGAGCACCGCATGTGCAAACAGACTTCCAGGGCACACGGGGCAAAGATGCGGCCCGCACAAAAGCGGTTTAGAAGCAGCAGCAAACACGCACACCAACAGGTCGGGGAGAGTCTCCAGCCCGCGGAAGCACAGAGCGGGCGCTGAAGCGAGGCGGTGGGGCGTCACGGCGCCTTCCCATCGCATTCAGCAGCCTGTTCACGAGGGCGCTCCGGTGGCGGCGAGACTCGTTAGATCTGGAGCCCCGAGACAGCTCACACTCCCGTGAGGGGCAGCACCCAGATGAGCCCTGTCTGGCTAGCTCTGAGTCTGAAGGGGACACCCTGGCCCAGCGGGCAGCGAGAGTGGGTGTGGCCGGCCCTGCGGGTGGGCCGGGAGGGTGTGCAGGACGCTCCTCAGGCACTCCAGGTCTCCAGGCCACACATGGGGTCCAGTCCAACACTGACGTAGGCTTTCCTTAGACCATGCGGACAGGCACAGGACCTGGGGACATCGCTGTCCTGCCCTGGTGGGTCAGCCCCCTGAGCAGGCAGGACAGAACGAAGGAGGGGGCCCTGAGGGAGTGCTCCCTGTCCTGACAGGCACGTGCTGCCAGAGAGCCATGTTCCAGGCTGGACCTTCACTCCTGCCCATCAGTGCTCCCTGTCCCTGCAGCTGGCATCCTATTGGCAGGGCCTCCTGGTGGCCTCGAGGCCCATTCCGACGTGCACACCAGCCCTGGAGCAGCCCTGTCCCAGTCTGGCTTTGTCTGCTGGGTGTGAGCAGAGCTGGCGGGTCCCTCGGGTCTCAGGGCAAGCCCAGGTATGAACACATCTTCTTCCCTTAGAAGAAAACTGCGGGGGTCCAGCCTCGGCGTGGGTGGGTTATCTCGACGGAGGCGGCGAAGGTGAACAGAAGACAAAGGCCTCGATGCCTTTTCACGCACGTCCTATGCTGGACACCCCTCAAAGATCGCTCTCTGGGGAGTGACAACTGCTAGGAATCATCGTGCCTTTTTATTGAAAATGTGATACATGCAAGTAAATGGGTGAGGGGCAGTAAAAGA
>NW_006159829.1:21314-28993 GCF_000334495.1 Tupaia belangeri chinensis | reverse complement strand
TGGCAGAGAGTGGGAGGCAGCATCCTTACCAGCTTGTGTTGCCTGCATGGCCCCGTCATAAAACACTTTTTTTCTTAAAGAATTATTTTTATTTAACTATTTATTTTAAATTTTGATCAGAGAGGGACGCAGAGAGAGTGAGACAGTGAGAAAGCAAGTTGCAAGGTCTGGGAATTGAACCACAGTCGCCATGTGGGAGTCCAGCATCCTTAACCACCATGCCACCTGCCAGCCTCGAAACACTATTCATAAGGTTTTTTTTAAAAAAAAGATTTATTCACTCATTCATTCATTCACTTTAATTTAACCAGAGAGAGACACAGAGAGAGAGAGAGGAAAGTGAGAAAGCAAGCCACCAGGTCCAGGACTTGAACCCTGGTTGGCCGTGTGGGACTATCCAGTGCCTCAACCACCATGCCACCTGCTGGTCCCATTTATTCATAAGGTTTTTAAAATATATACTCCTGGGCCAGCATGTGGCGGAGGTTAAGATGGTGGATCCCACATGGCTGAGCACACAGTTTGAGTCCCAGACCAAGCAGCTTGAAAAGCAGGTGTGTGCCCAAAGGCCTCGGAGGAGAGCCGAGGACTGCAACATGGCCATTCCTCTGGGCTGACTCTCACTTCCGCTTTGTTCCTAGTAAGGTTTTTAAAATATATACTCCTGGGCCAGCATGTGGCGGAGGTTAAGATGGTGGATCCCACATGGCTGAGCACACAGTTTGAGTCCCAGACCAAGCAGCTTGAAAAGCAGGTGTGTGCCCAAAGGCCTCGGAGGAGAGCCGAGGACTGCAACATGGCCATTCCTCTGGGCTGACTCTCACTTCCGCTTTGTTCCTAGCTCTCTCTGGCCAGTGCACACACACTATGGCAAAAACCTAAAGAAAGTGAACGAGGGGTCAGCACGTGGCAGTGGTTAAGACGGCGGACTCCCACGTAGTCGGTCACAGTTCAAGTCCTGGGCCTGGCAGCTTGAAACTCATGCTAGGTGCATGTGTGTGCATGCTCAAAGTCCCAGGAGGAGAGTGGAGGAGAAGGGATTGCGGTGTGGCCGTCCCGCTGGGGGATGACTCACTTTCCCTCTGTCTGTCTGTCTTTCTCTGGTGAGCACACATGCCCTATGGTAAACACCTTAAAATAAATAAATAAAGCAAAACAACAGAAAAAGAGGTGAACAAAGCGAGGGTGCGTCTACACGCCCACTGTGGAGACATCAGGGGACCCCACCGAAGTCAGGGATTTGGCACTGCCCACTCCCAGAACAAAGTCCACAGTGAGGATGTACGTGGCGGGCCAGTAGCTGGCACCTTCGGGTCAAGGTAAAAGACTGGGCGTGCCGGCAGGTGGGTCGGTGGGAGCCTGCAGCCAGGAGGTGCCGTTTTCCCAAGCGGTGGTGCAGGGAGCGGACGGGGCAGGGCGCCACACAGCCACCTTCGTGGCCACCCACTCTGTACACAGCTGGGGGAGAATGGCGTCAGTGGCCTCAAACAACTGAAGGAAATCATACGAATACGATTTCACAGCACACAGAAAGTTCACGGAACTTTAGTCAGTGCTCAAAATACGGCCTCCAGTGCACATGCCAACGCCGTGGGGGTAGGTGCCGGCTGTGCCCAGCAGGCACTGCCCTCCGGCTCTGCCGAGCGTGCGGTCCACGAGCATGCCGCCCACCAGCGTGCCGCCCACCAGCGTGCCGTCCACAATCGTGCCGTCCACGTGCATGCCCAATCGACGAGCGTGCGGGCCCCACTCAGCCAAGGCTTGGAGAGGGCTGAGCAGCCCGCCAGGTCTTTCAGCTTGCTGCTTTTACAGCCAAGTGGAAGTTATCAAATCGCGCCCTCAGGGCCAGGGAGCCCACAGGAAAGGGCTGGGATCGTGGGGATGAATCCCCCATTGAGGGTGCTTCTTTCCCTCCCTCTCTCAGGGAAGAAGTAAATACACTTAAGAGAAAAACAGCCTATGGGACCAGCAGGTTGCATGGTGACTAAGGCATTGGACAAACCCACATGGCTGACCACGGTTCAAGTGCCGGACCTGGTGGCTTGCTCTCCCTCTGTCTCTCTTTAGTCAAATTGAAATGAATGAATAAATAAAATTAAATAAAAAAAATTTTAAAGAGAAAAACAGCCTAAACTCATGGCTTTTCTTGTATTAAAAAGTAAGGGCCAGCAGGTGGCATGGTGATGAAGGCACTGGACCCCACATGGCAGACTGCACGGTTCGAGTCCTGGACCTGGTGGTGCCAGGCATGCGTGCCCAAAATCCTGAATGGAGGAAAGGGATTACAGCGTGGTCATCCCGAGGGGTAATTCTGCACTTTCCGCCGCTCTGTGTCTCTCCAGCAAGGACATGAGCTCTATGGCAAAAAGAAAAAGAAACGAACTGCCCCCTCCCTGCACGCACACAGCTGCCCTTCAGACCTGCATGGAGTCTCCAAGGGGGTGGCGGGGTGGGCTCCCAGCCCCCGTGCAGGTCCAGGAGCTCAGTGCTGAGCCGGGCCCCTCAGCCCGCACGCCAGCCCACCTGCCACATTCTCTGTTCACGCAGCACACAGGCCCTGCAGGGCTGGCCGCAGGAGCTCTGCCTGTTCTAGGACGGATGTCCTGAAGGGGCCCACCCGGCGGGGCTCATCCCTCCTGCAGGGACAGTGGTCAGAAGGCCCAGGCCCATCCCCCTACCAGAAAAGAGAGGGGTCAACCTGGCTGCCTGGGAGTCCAGCCGCTGGGAGACACTCCCCTTCTGGGCAAGAGCGTTGCCGCTGGGTGCAGTGGGCACCGCTGGGGGAGGGGGGCAGCAGAACGTCCCTGTGGCTTGGGGACCTGGGTCAGTGAAATGGGCCTGGGAAGACAGACCTGAGAATGGCCTTGGGGACCAAGAAGCAAGAGGACAGAGCTGTGGTCTGGTCCTCGGAGCCAGGGAGCCCCGGCAGAGGCAGAGGGGTCGTTAGCCTGCCCACCTAAAGAGCAAGTCTCAGAGGGTGGACAGACAGCCCTCCACAGGCGTCGGGCACCTGGGCAGGGCCCGTGGGAGAGCTGTGGCTGCCCCGCCCCAGCCCTGCGGGCTCACCTGGCGCCTGCTTTCTCTGTGTCTGCAGGTGTCTTCCTGCCCCCATCCCCGGCAGCAGCAAATGACCCAGTCCTGGAGGATATGGGCATGGTGGCCCTGACACCGCTGGCCGACATGCTGAGCACCTCGCAGTCCAGCCCCACGACGGGCTCCATCCTGACAGGCCCTCTCAGCTCGCTGCTATCTGGCTCGGCCCCTGTGGCCCAGAGCACCACCCTCACCAGCCTCCTGACTGGCCCGCTGAGCAGCCACCTGGCCAGCCCCCTGGCAGTGACTCCAGGGGGCACACTGGCCAGCTCCCTGGGCCTGCCTTCCACCGGCCCCCTGACCCCGAGCAACCCCCTGGCCATGTCACAGAGCAGCCCCCTGATGGCCCCTGTGGCAGGCACAGTGGCCGTCTCTCTGAGCAGCCCCCTGCTCGGCTCCACGGCCGCCCCTCTGGGCATCTCGCAGAACCTTCTGGCTAACCCCTTGAACAACCTGGTGCTGCCGGAGCCCCCGAGGGCACATCTGGCAGAGCCACTCAAGGCAGGCCCCTCAAGGCCCCCTCCCTCAGCGGGCACAGGGCCGGCCACCACCACCAGAGGTAACGGTGGGGATGGCGGGGCACCCCGGGTGCAGGGCCCCAGGCCTCGGGCTAACCCTCCTCTCCTTCTGCCCTCCTGCTTCACAGTCCCTCTCTCCACTGAGCACCCCCGGCCAACCCAGGACCCAGAGCCCCTCAGCGTGACGTTTGTGGGTGCACCTCTCCAGACCTCCACCCCTATTGGCGCCCTGGGTGCTTCTGGGGCCACCACAGCCTTCCCCTACAGCACCTCGGATGCCCGGGCCCAGGCCTGCGCGCCCCCAGGGCAGATCGCCTCCCCCTCCACTCCTGCCCCCCAAGCTGCTGCCGACAGCTCCACCCATGGCACCCAGAGCACCCCTTCCCGGGCGCAGCACTCCCCCAGCCGCCCCTTGCCCAGCCCCCACTCTCCTCCACGCAACCCCCACTCCCCACCTCGTACCTCATCCTCTCCTGCCTCTGTCAATGACACCCGGGGTGCACGTACCTCGGAAGCCCCCCGGAAGAGCATCTTGGAGATGGAACGGAAGCTGGCCCACCGCAAGGCCAGCAAGTTCCCCGACACCCCGAGAGGTCAGTGCCATGTCGGGCCAGCATCTCCCCTGACACCCACCCGGGCTGTTGACCACGGCCTCCCAGACACCAGGGCAGCTCAACTGACCATGGCCTCTGTCACCCCCAGAGTCGAAGCAGCTGGCCTGGGAGAGGCTGGTGGGGGAGATCGCTTTCCAGCTGGATCGCAGGATCCTATCCAGCATCTTCCCGGAGCGCGTGCGCCTCTACGGCTTCACGGTCTCCAACATCCCAGAGAAGATCATTCAGGTGTGTGTTGTGCCCTGCTCACCGTGCACACAGAGGGGCCACTGCAGCCAGGCTGCCTGCGTGGAAATCCGAGGGGGCCGGGACGGGGGAGCGCCGTGCTCAGTCCGAGGGCCAGGAGGCACCTGACCATCCACAGCAGGAGTCCGTGGTGCCAGGCCGCGGCCTGCCAGGAATGGGCAGCGCGGGGGCTCTGAACACAGCGCTGGCCTCGCCAGGGACCTCAGGCCAGGGCTTGTGCCAGCGCCTTCCAGATGCTGCCCCTCTGCCTCCACCCCTGGAGGCCCACGGAGCAGGACCTGGCCCTTGCTGGAGTGCGTCTCCGCGCCATGCAGGTCACCAGCCGGGGGAGACCAGGGAGGGCTCAGAGCTGCATCTGGCTGCGCGCTGGGGGGCAGCGCGTCAGGGATGGGGCCCGCACTGAGAGTCACGGCCCGCTCTGGCCATCGAGCTTTTCTTGGGAAGCAGCGCTGCCTCGTGTCTCCTCTGGGCCCTGGCCAAGCTATGTGCGATGCACGCAGGGCTGAATCGGGTCCAGGCTTGAGCTCGCTTTGCCTTGGGTCAGGTTTTATTTTTATAAGAGAGATTCTTGCTATTGGGAGCAGCATCTCAGGATCTTGGGCACGCACACATGCCCGACACGATTTTCAAGGTGCCAGGTCTGGAACTCAAACTGTAGTGGGCCATATGGAAACCCAGCCACCCGCTAGCTGCTGGTTTTATTTTCTTTCTTTTTTTTTAATCACAAATGAGTATCAAATTTTCTAGGACTTTCTCTTATTGAGGTTGGTTCATCCTTTTTTCTCTTAAATTGAGATGCAGGAGACTTTCTGATGACAACTACACTGCGTCCCTGGTGCCTTTATCTTTGCATTTGCTACAGGGCACACGTGCTTGCTGGAGGTAGAAAGAGACAGGAGATAGGAGGAGGCGCCCTCAGGGTAACCACACCAAAGGCCCTTCTCTTCCGCGGGTTTGGAGCACCCACGCATGTGCCCCCGCTATTTCTGACCCGCCAGGGCCAGGACTCAACTGTGCAGTCAGCTATGTGGAGCCAATGCCTTGACCACCACACCCCAGGCTGGCCCCAGTCCCTACTGCTTTTCATGGCACTAAGGGCTCAGTCAGCCCTGCTGGGGGCCCGCGCCCAGTAGGTTCTCAGTCAACCCTGCTGGGGGCCCGCGCCCAGTAGGTGCTCAGTCAGCCCTGCTGGGGGCCCGTGCCCAGTAGGTGCTCAGTCAGCCCTGCTGGGGGCCCGCGCCCAGTAGGTGCTCAGTCAGCCCTGCTGGGGGCCCGTGCCCAGCTGTCATGACAGAAATGCTAGGGCTTCAGTAAACTGAGCCTCTCTTGGCGGGCCCTGGTCTCCTGGCACCAGGCTGCGCGGTCATGGTGTCACGGCGCTGGCTCGCACTGAGAATTGTGTCTGGGCAGGCTAGTTCCCTGGGGAGGTGGTCCTCCTGGGGACTCGGCCGCCTCTGCCAGCCCCCAGTGCAGGGGCTGCTCTGCCCGGGTCCGCTGTCCAGCTATGTCGGCCCCCTGCTGCATCCACGGTGCTGTCTCACCACTGCTCAGAACCACTGCCCCAAGTGTCCTTCGGGGTGCTCTGTGGATTTTCTTCCTTGAGTCGAGCACCTAGGTCATTTTCTCTTATTTTATCCTATCCTTTTTTTTTTTTTCCTTTTAGAGATTTTTGCCATAAAGCGCATGTGCTGGGTGGAGGGAAAGACAGACAATGAGAGGGAAAGCGAGAAATCACTCCCCCAGGGGGCTGGGCACATCGCAATCCTTTCTCCTCCATTCCCTTCCCAGGATCTTGGGCACACACGCACACATGCCAGGCGTGATTTTAAAGCCACCAGCCCCAGGACTCGAACCACTGTCAGCCATATGGGAGTCCAGCAACATAATCGCTATGCCAACTCCTGGTCTGTCCCTCTTTCTTATTTTAAAAAATTCAAGGTAGGGGGACCAGCAGGTGGCGTGGTGGTTAAGGCACTGGCCACTCCCACATGGCTGACCAGGGTTCAACTCCTGAATCTGGGGGCTGGCTCTCTCTCTCTCACTCTCACCCTCTGTCTCTTTCTGGTCACATTAAAAAAATAAATGAATCGGGACAAGCAGGTGGCATGGTGGTTAAGGCACTGGACATTCCCACATGGCTGACCACAGTTTGAGTCCTGGACCTGGTGGCTCGCTTTCTCACTCTTTCTCTCACTCTGTCTCTCTCTGGTCAAATTAAAATAAATGAATGAATAAATTTTTAAAAACTTTAAATAAATAGCTACTTTTTTAAAAAAAAGTTTTGATATCACAATTTAAATAAATAAATAAATAAATAAAATAAAATAATTATTAAAAACAAAATTCAAGGTAGAGCCCATGTGCACACCTTTGAAAGTCCCCAGGAGAGGGAGCCCAGCACAGGGTCTGGTCGTGCTGTGGACCCCTCCGCAATCCCTTCTCCTCCAATCTCCTCTTGGGATCTTGGGCACACATGCACACGCACCCGGCGTGAGTTTAAGCCACCGGGTCCGGGACTCAAACTGCAGTCGACTACATGGGAGTCCAGCGACATAGCCATTATGCCACTGCTGGTTCCAAGGAATTCTTTTATTTAACTTTATTTATTTTAATTTGATCAGAGAGAGAGAGAAAGTCACCTGCTGGCCCCCCTCCTGTGTTTTTCAATAAACACATGTAGGGCAATGACAATCCCTCTAACTAGGGAGACGGTCAGAACATGTAACTGCAATGACAGGAACCCCAGGTGCAGCGGCTCCTGGCCAGAGGTTCAAATGCAGGACCTGGGTCTGGGGGAGGCTCTCCTGTTCCCAGCTGCTGGAAGATGACCACGTGCCCGCCAAGCCCCACCCAGGTCTCAGAGGCTCACAGACAGGACTGATTCCTCTCCAGTGGGACCCTCTTCCATGTCCGTCACCTGAGGCGCTTCTGGCGGTCCCACTGATTTCTAGTGCCCTGTGGTGCCCAGGGAAGAGCCAGTGGGCACCCCTGTGCCCCGTGCAGCCGCAGCTGACCCTCCCTCCATGTGCTATCTACGTCATGGGCACTGCAGGAGGCGTCGGGAGCTGAGCACACGCGGCCCTCTGGCCGGCCCTGGGACCTCTCTCGGGCTCAGCCTACAGGGTCACCCTACCCTGGACTCTGTCCCAGGAGCCCTCTTGGCCCGCATCTGACAGTGGTCGTCTATGGCCACCAGCCAAAGACACCC
>NW_006159829.1:18541-20779 GCF_000334495.1 Tupaia belangeri chinensis | reverse complement strand
GAGTAAACTCCTAAAATGGCGTCTATGCCCCCCAGCCAAAGACCCCCCCCCCCCCGGCCTGCCCAGGTGCCGCGGGAGTGGGAAGGCCCTGACTCTGCGCTCCCCACAGGCCTCACTGAACCCCGGCGACCACAAGCTGGACGAAGAGCTCTGCCAGACGCTCACGCAGCGCTACGTGAGCGTCATGAACAGGCTGCAGAGCCTGGGCTACAATGGCCGTGTGCACCCCGCGCTGACCGAGCAGCTGGTGAACGCCTACGGCATCCTGCGCGAGCGGCCCGAGCTGGCCGCCTCGGAGGGCGGCTCCTACACGGTGGACTTCCTTCAGCGAGTGCTGGTGGAGACCGTGCACCCCAGCATGCTCAGTGACGCGCTCCTGCTGCTGTCCTGCCTCAGCCAGCTGGCCCACGATGACGGCAAGCCCATGTTCATCTGGTGACAGGGCCTGCCTGGGCCGGCCAGCTCGGCCCGCAGCCTGTGCAAGCCAGTAAAGCTTCCCACAGATGCTACCGCTCGGTGGCGCCGGACACGTGGCGTGCTGTGTCTCTGGGCTGGCCGCCAGGCCCTTCACCAGGCCCTATGGCCGGCCTGCCTTGGAGTTCATGCCCACGTGGGTCCTGGCCAGAGCCCCAAGGCTGAAGCGGAGCAGCTGCCTGGCCGAGAAAGGTCCCAGCTCCCCTCACTCGGCAGTGGGAGCAGGAGCCCCCGGGGTCTGGAAGAACAAGACCAGGCAGGGCCGGGGCAGGGCTGGCCCACAGGTCCCAGAGACCTGGGGTGGGGCATCCTCGCAGGGCCGGGACAGGCCCCACTTATTGCCAGGGCCAAGGAGCAGGCTTCACGGGGAAGCGGGACAGAGGGCAGGGGTGGGATGGCTGCTGGGGGCTGTGACGTGCAGAAGGCAGGCCAGGGTGAGCAGTCACTGCGGGGTCTGTAAGAAGGGCCAGGCGAGGGAGGAGGGCATAGGGCTGCGATGGGGCGACGGAGCTAAGGGCTCACCTGGGGAGGATGCTGGCCACCAGGGCTCGCCAGCCAGAGGAAGGCCAGACAGGTCAGGGTTCAGCTGGACTCCAGTGCACTGGCACAGAAGGGGCAGTGGGCTTGCTGTTCCCCTGCCCTCCCCACACCAGGCCTCCTCAGACATGAGCCTCCCGCTGAGCCTCTGGGATGGGGAGTGAAGGGCTTGACCCAAAGGCCCCCAGGAAGTGCCTAGAAGCCTGCCACCTCCCTCCCAGCCCAGTGGGCAGTTTAGCTGCACCCAGCTAGCCCAGCCTGATTGCTGGTTTGCCAGGACTAGGAAAGTGATGTCCAAGGGGCAGAGCTGCTGGGGGTTGGGGTTCTAGGGGCACTGAACCGAGGGGGCTGCGCAATAAGGAGCCGCTTCCCTGGGCCCGCGTGCCCCGCTGCGCAGCTGCGCACGCAGGAACCAACGGTTCCTACCCCAGATGGGAATATCCGTCGGGTAGGGTCACAGGGCTGTCACCACTGCGGGCTGGGCTTTTGGGGGCATTTGCGGAGGTTAGGCGGGAGCCTGGTGAGGCCGCCTGGAATCCCTAGCCACCGACTGTCGGGCCTTTGAACTCAAGCACTGGACACGCGGGGCAGCCGAGACCTGTCGGGTGAGATAGACCTGCAGTCTGCGCAGCTGGAGCGCCCCACCTGTTCCGTGCGACTCCTAGCGAGTATGTGGGGGCGGGCAGCCGAGGACAGCGCGCACAGCTCTCCCCAACCAGTGTGGGCTGCCCCTCTCCCACCTACGCTGGGTGTGGGCCGGGCGGGGCAGACTGGGCTGGGGCGGAGCTGAGAGCAGTGTGCCTTTCGCTTTCCCTTTCGTGCTCTCCTGCGGCCACCGAAGTTCTGCGCAAGTGAGAGGGCGGCCTCCCCGGTATCTGCCTCTGCTCCCGGAACACCGCGCCTCACCGTTGCACACAGGTTGTACCACGTGGCCTTACTCCGGACTGCCCTGCGGCTGGCGCGGACCTACCGACCGGTCGACTCGCGCTGGAAGCGAATGTACCTCAGCGGTCCCTCTCTGCGGAGTCCAGGGCGCCATGCAATCCCCGCCGGACTGGCCCCCTGTACAGGACGCCCTCCGGCCCTCGCCTTTCCCACACCCCTTGCTGCACGTCCTCCACACCGTTGCCCGCATGCTGCTCTTCCCAGCCTACTGGGCCCAGGACCAGCTGCTGCGCTGCTGGGCACCGACGGCACGCCCCAGTGGCTGGCGGCGGCTGAGGGCGG
>NW_006159829.1:15723-18418 GCF_000334495.1 Tupaia belangeri chinensis | reverse complement strand
CCGCCCTGGCTCCTCCCTGCCGAGCCCACGCGCTGCTTCCTCTTCTTCACCGCTAATCTGTGCCTGCTCCCCGACGGGCTGGCGTGCTTCAGCAATCTGTCGCATTGCCAGCAACGGGCCGAGGCCATTGGTGCCGCGCTGCTCAGCGGCCTGCGGTCCTCGCTCTACGGGTCTGTGGACTGCAGCCAGCCACAGTCGGAGGCACCGCGCGGGGTGCTGACGGCTGCGGTGCCTGCCCGCCTGGACTTCGTGTGCCTGCAGGAAGTGTTCGACCTCCGTGCGGCTCGGCGACTGGTGCGCCGCCTAGCGCCAAATCTAGGCCCGGTGCTGTTCGATGTGGGCACACTAGGCCTTCAGCCTGGACCGCATCTCAAGCTGCTGGGCAGCGGGCTGCTGCTGGCCTCGCGCTACCCGCTGCTGCGCGCCACCTTCCGTTGCTTCCCCAAGGCGCGCGGGGAGGACGCGCTGGCCTCTAAGGGACTACTGTCCGCACAGGTACTTGCCCACCAGCTGTAGCGCTCCTGGCAGGGAGGGGGCATGTGTTGGGTCCAGTGGGCAAAGGGAGCTGGGGCTACCTGCGGTGTTACAGGCACAGCTGGGCGTCCAGGACGGGCGCCGCGTCGTGGGATTCCTGCACTGCACGCACTTACAGGCACCTACTGGTGAGCCCAGGAGGGCGGTCAGGCCAGCGCAAGCCTCTGCGTTGGCCTGCACCCCCGCCCCCCACCTCCCACTGGTCACTGCTCCAGGACCTACAAGTCCCTGTGAAGGACCTTGGTGGGGCGGGGTGAGGGGGCTGGATGTCCAGGGTCTGCACCCCAGGCTGAGCAGATCCCACCCCCGTACCCCACCCCCATAGAGGACGGGCCCTTGCGCTGCAAACAGCTGACGCTGCTGCTAGAGTGGGCGGAGCAGTTTGAGTCGGAGAGCTGCCTGGCGGAGGAGGCCGTGGCCTTCAGCGTGCTACTGGGTGATCTGAATTTCGACAACTGCTCCCAAGGTGGGGAGAGGCTGGGGCGGGCAAGGCAGGGCGGGCGGGGAGGTTGCCGCCCACCGCGCCGCCTCGCCTCCTTGCAGACCACGCTCAGGAGCAGGAGCACACTCTCTTCAGCCGCTTCCATGACCCCTGCCGGCTGGGCACACGCAGAGAGCAGCCCTGGGCTCTGGGTATCGCGGGGAGTGCAATGGAGGGTGCAGAAGGGGAGGCAGCCCTGGGGAGACCCCAGCTGAGAGTCTGAGAGTCCGACACCGCCTCGTCGGCCCACAGGGACGTTACTGAGCACGTCCATGCTCCACCACTCGGTGGCCAGCTCCCCAGAGCGGCTGCGGAGGTGAGTGGCCTGGCCACAGCGCCACCCACCCCCGGCCGAGAAGTGTCAGGGCGGTGGTGACACCATCCCTCCCTCAGGGCCCTGGAACAGGAGAAAGGCCGCCACGTCTACCTGGCAGGCCCCCCCAGCGGAGGCCACCCGCCTCGGCCCTGGCTGGGCCGGCGCCTGGACTACATCGCATACCGGGCGGCGCCTGGAAGCCAGCTGAACCCAGTAAGTGCGGGAGACCAGAAAGGCTGGGCCCGCCCACAGAGGCAGGACCCTCAACCCGACCCCCTCCGCAGGAGGTGGAGCGGGTGACGTTCAGCACGGCCCTGGCGGGGCTCACAGACCACCTGGCCGTGGGCCTGCAGCTCCGCGTGTCGGTGCCCTCGTGAGGCAGAAGCACAGCGGCAGGGGCACAGGCCACTAGGGATGCAGACGCGCAGCCAGCGGCTTAGAGGGCTTAGAGCTTTATTGAGGCCTGTCCTCACACTGCCTCCTGCGCCCTGCGGTACTCATAGACGCTGCCGCGCTCGGGGAAGGCAGCAGGGAGCGGAGGCGACCCAGGAGGCGGGGCAGGGTCCTCCGGGTCCCCGTAGCCCCCGCCACCGGGCGTGTAGAGGCAGAACACGTCCTGTGGAGCAGAGGGGCGTGTTCAGCGCAAGCCCAGCGCGCACCTGCCTTGTGCCCGCCTCCGCCCCCTCCGCGGGCAGCACCCATCACCCGCCGCCACCTAATTTCCTCAGCCAAATTAAATCTGTTCTCTGGTTATTTCCGCAACTCTGCTGGCCACCGGCGATGGCGACAGATGAGGGACGGGAGCAGGGCAGACTGTAGCCTCACCCCGGGGTACACGGTCACCGACGTCTTCCCTCCCAGATTCACCGTGCGACCGTCCTTTCGGGTCAGCAGGTTCAGACCACGGGCGCCAGGCTCACCTCCTGCGGGCAGAGCAGGGGTGGCGTGTCGGGGAGGCGAGGGAGAGGCAGTGGGGGCCCGGGAGGGCAGGGGGTGGAGAGCACTGCCCACCTTAGAGGCCGTAGGGCTGGAAGGCACGGCGCTCGGTCAGCACCGACAGCAGCGCCTCCTCGCGGAAGAGCAGCTCGCGGACCACGCCGTCGCCGCCGCGGAAGCGGCCTCGGCCTCCGGAGCCCCGCCTCAGCTCGAAGCGGCGCAAGATGACCGGGTACCTGCGCAGGCGAGGGACTCAGGCGACCCGAGCTAGGGTCCCCACACGGCCCAGCTACTCAGCCCCCGGCCGCGCCCTCCGCTCACCTGCTCTCCAGGATCTCGGGGTCGGTGATGCGTGTGTTGGTCATATGGCTGTGCACGCCGCTGCGCCCATGCCAACCGGGGCCCGCGCCCGCGCCGCCCGCCCCCGC
>NW_006159829.1:8385-15605 GCF_000334495.1 Tupaia belangeri chinensis | reverse complement strand
GTTGCCGCCCACCACTGCGGCTTCAGGGGACGGATCCAGGATGGAGCCTCTGGGAATCACGACGCGCACTGGTGCCAGGCAGCCCTGCGAGTAGGCAGGCGGCTCTCAAGGGCTGTTGCGGAAAGCCACGCCCTCCCCCAGCATCCCCCTCGTCGTCCGTAGCTGAGCTGACTTGGCAGGGGGGGGGGGGCGCCCCCCCGCACACCCCTCGTACCTGGTTGAGCGGGATGTCACGGCCCACCAGGCAGCGCAAGCAGTAGATGAGGGCGGACAGCGTTATGGCCCGCGGCGCGTTCAGGTTGCCGAACACCTCCGGCCCGGTGCCACTGAAGTCGAATACAGCGCTGCCCTGTGGGCCCGCGAGGGGAGAGGGCGTCAGCAGGGGCCACGCTGCTAGCGCCCTAGGCACACCCCTCACCCCTGGCGGACTGACCTGGCTCAGGTTAATCTGCACACGCAGGCGGATGGGGGAACCGTCATCCATGTGGTCCTCAGCGGTCACCTCCAAGGGCAGGCCTCGAGCCTGCCGGGACGTACCAAAAGCCCGCAGCATGTCGCGCACAGCCAGCTCAGCATTGGCCTGCCGGGGAGAGGCGTTACAGCAGCCTGTTTACAGGGAGGCTCACCAGCAGAGAGGCCCAGCTGCTGCCCCTCCAGGCACACCTGAATGTGGCCCATGTAGGCCTGCACCACGTCCAGGCCATACTGCC
The DNA here is from genome assembly GCF_000334495.1 of Tupaia belangeri chinensis. Classification (NCBI taxonomy): domain Eukaryota; kingdom Metazoa; phylum Chordata; class Mammalia; order Scandentia; family Tupaiidae; genus Tupaia; species Tupaia belangeri. Next base: position 14,895 of record NW_006159829.1, on the reverse strand, counting down.
CAATCAGCTCTCCCACCAACTGGATGCCCTTCTGGTTGGCCGCCACCTGGGCACGGAGGTCTGACAAGTTGTCGTGAAGGTTTCTGGTCCCACTGCAGCCGGGGATCTGGCCTGGTGCCCGCAGGGCCTCAGTCACCGCTGGGTGGACAGGAACACCACTGAACAGCCCTCCAAGTGGGTGCCTGTCCCGTGCCCGCTGTGCCACACCGAGGACTGGGTCCTATGCCGCCCGTCTCCTGCTCCCTCCAGCCTCCACCCCTGCTGGGCCTTCCCTTCCCACAGCCCAGGACCTGGGCATCCTGCTCAGGCAGCTTTGCCAGTGACCACATGAGCTGCAGGAGCCTGGGGCTGAACTCACCCACAGCCGCCTCTCCTCCCTCCTCATCCCTCACCTCCTCTGGTCCTTCCTGCCCTCCACCCAGGCCGAGGCTTGGCGTTACCCAGAGCAACCTCAGCTGCCACTCAGCCAGTGCCAGGCCTCTCAGACCCCATCCTTACCGTGTAGGTGCACAGGCAGGCCAGCACAGGCCCACGTGGAAGCCCTCACGGCCCCCCATGCCCAGTGACTCAGACAGCCTGGAGAGCTCTCCAGAAGCCAGCAGCCCCAGACCCTGTGTGGGGCACGCACTGCAAGCAGCCACCCCCTGGCGACAGGCCGCCCTGCCTCTGCCCACCTAGTCTCCTGGGCACCTCCACAACCACCTCCCAGGGGGACGCCCTGGGCCAAGGCAGGGTTCACATCACCTTCTCGGATCTCCTGAGAGCCAGCCCTGAGGACTCCACTGTCTCCCCTAACCCCACTGCTGGGCAGGCCTGGGCCATGTAGCCATGGGTGGCATCCCAGCCTGAAGAGAGCCCCCGCCCACTCCCACTCACCCTCCTCCTGGAAGACGCCCCCCTGGACAAGTTTGAAGGACAGAAAGACCGCACCCTCCTGCTGCAGCGAGGTGGAGTGGGGGGGCATGGAGCCCGGTGTGATGCCCCCGATGTCTGCGTGGTGCCCCCGGCTGGCCACGTAGAACACAGGCTTTGTCTGGCCCGGCCAAAACACCTGGTGGAGTGGACAGCAGCCTTGAGCACCTCGACCACCCCTGCCCCACAGCCACCCGGAGGAACCCTCACCGGTGTGATGACTGTCAAGTCTGGGAGGTGGCTGCCCCCGGCGCTCGGGTGGTTGCTGAGCAGCACGTCGCCCGGGTGGAGGTCGGCCCCCAAGTGCTGGGTCTGAAACCAGGAAACAGGTGCAGAGTGGGGCAGGTGAGGGGTGCGGTGGGCGCAGGCGTGGGCGGGGTTGGTGGGGTGGCCACGTACCTGGAACTGCACGGTCTCCTGCATGGCACCCAGGTGCACAGGGATGTGGGGGGCATTGGAGACCAGACCCCCGTCAGGTCCGAAGAGGGCACAGGAGAAGTCCAGGCGCTCCTTGATGTTGGTGGAGACGGCTGTGCGCTGCAGGATACGGCCCATCTGCTCTGGGGGCAGAGTGACCAGGTGCCTGCTGGCCCCACAGCAGACCAAGGGGGGACAGCCAGCGGGGTCAAGGCCTCCTGGGCACAAAGCCAGGACCTGCCAGATTTCCCCATGCCCTGGGGAGACCCAGGTGGCAACGTGCCCAGCAGGGTACAGTGAGGATGCAGCCAGGCCACCTTGGCTGTGGGGTGGGCACCGCCTTCCTCAGCTCTGCCTGGCACAGCAAAGCCTGGTGTCTGGGCACAGACCCCTGGGCCTCCAGAGAGCCCCTGGCCTGAGTCTGCACAGAAGGCCTTTGTGCTGGCCTCAAGGCCCTGTCTGGGTAGGAGGGCATCCCCATACTCAGAGGCGAGAGGAGGAAGGTGCCTGCCTTGCCTAGGGTCTGCCTTCAAAGCGGCTAGGACACCCCAGGGGCCACCTGTCACCACTTGGGACCCAGCATCTACCTCTTCCCCCTTGGTCACACCCCTACCAACCCACATGTGACAGGAGCCAGTGCCGCCAGCCACAGCAGCTGTGCCCTCTGCCAGTGCTAGCCCCGTGCCGGGAGCCAGGGCAGGCGGCTCACCTGCAATGCTCATGAAGCGGTGTGAGAAGATGGATAACTGGACGGGGTCGAGCTGGGTGCCCACCATGCTGGGGGCCTCAGCCCCCACACAGATGCGGATGTCCCCTGTCTCTGTCACCTCTGCCTGGCACGCTGGCTCCACGAGGACAGTGCTAGGGACGAGGTGCAAAGGGGCTGCAAGGGCCAAGCCAGGTCCCCTAGCCAGGGATCCTACAGAGCCCCGCAGGCCTGGGAGCCCAGGAGGGGCCCACATTCCCCCACCGGCCTGGCCTTGCCCACCTGTTGCTGTCAATGATGAGGCAGGGGCCCTGGAGCTTGTGCCCGCAGCCCAGCTCTGCCAGCAGGTACACGGGGGTCTCCTGGTAGCCCCCCTCAAAGTAGCACTGGGTCATCTGTAGAAAGGTGAGCAAGGCTCCCAGCGCCAGCACTCCCCTGGGGCCTCTCGGCGGGCCGTGGGCTCCCTACCACCCTGTCCCCACATCCCGTGAGTGTGGGTGGGCTGGCCCACCAACCTTGTCCACCCGGGGAGGCCCAGTGTGGGCTTTGGGAGGGTCCTCCAGGCGAAGACCACTGCGACCGGTGCCCCTCACCCGCACGTCATCGACTGTCACCGGCCGGTCAGGGATGATGAAGCCGAACTCCCTCATGTACCTGCAACACCGGCCCGAGGGAGCCATCAGGGCAAGGCAGCCGTAAGGAGAGGCCACTCGGGGTTCCCAGAGGAGAAGCTCACGCACCTCTCCACGAAGGCTGCCCCGAAATCGCCCGCGTGGGGCGAGCGGGCGGAGGCGGGGTGCTGGTGTGCGGTCACCATCAGGGCACAGTCGGTGCCCTGGTAGCGCAGGTGCAGGAAGCTCTCAGTGCTGATCTGGGACCTGCAGCCAGCGGGGGGCTGGTGGGCGGGGGCCTCCCCACCCGGTGCCCGGCTGCTTTGGCCCTGGGTCCAGGGGCTCTCCCTGACCACTGCCTTGAAAGGCCAGGGGCCATCAAGAGGTCACTGGGCAATGGCCCCACACGGGGAAAGTGGGGACCTGCTGCCCTCCGCGCAGGCGGGGCCCCACCTGGGGAAGCCCTGGGCCTGCAGGGCATCCACACACTGCTCCTCCAGGCGGCTCAGCCTCTGGTCCAGCTGCGGGAACGTCTCGGGCGTGTAGGGCAGGGAGCAGGGCTCCTGAGCCTCATGCACCACGTCAGCCAGGGCCAGCCCCAGCGCCGACAGCAGCCCGCTGTGCCTGCAGGGGGGGTGTGCTGCAGCCGTGAGGGGTCCCCCTGGAGCTGACTGTCCAGCCTGGGACACAGGCGCCCTTGCCCAGACGCACCTGTGAATGTGCACGGTGTCCATACCCAGGGCCCGGGCGATGGCGCAAGCGTGCTGCCCACCGGCTCCCCCAAAGCAAGCCAACACGTGGGCTGAGGGGTCATGGCCTCGTGCCTGGGGAGCCAGAAGGGGTCAGTGACCACTGATACCTGACTGTGGGGCCCGGGGGGACTGGAAGCAGTTGGGCGGCAAGGTGGGCAAGCAGCAAGGTGAGTGGGGAAGGTGGGCAGGTGGGCAGGGGTGAGGTAGGCAACATGGGCAGAGGCGAGGGTGGGTGAGGCAGGCAGGGGACGAGTTGGTAGGCATGCAGGCCCGAGGATGGGAGGCGGCGGGCCGAGGCGGCGTGGCTGCGTGAGCGCACGGATGGGCCGGCACATGGCCTCGTTAGCCACGCGCACAAACCCCATGGCCACCTCCTCCAGGCTCAGCGGGGAGGCCGGGCAGGGCCCGCTGGTCAGAAAGCTGTTGACCTCAGTGGCCACAGCCTCCAGAGCCTTGCGGGAGGCCTCCGGGGACAGTGGTTGGTCCTCTCCCGGCCCAAAAATACAGGGAAAGGAGGCAGGCAGCAGGCGGCCCAGCACCAGGTTAGCGTCCGTCAAGGTCAAGGGGCCTCCTGGGGGTGGCACGGTGTGGGGCTGGGGTGGTGGCCAGAGGCAGGGGGCCAGGAGTGGGCAGAGAGGTGAGGCCGAGGGGCAGGTGGGCCTGGGGCATCATGAAGAGGGCCCGTGGGTGGACCCCGGCCCTTACCTTTGCGATAGCAGGCGGGGCCAGGATGGGCTCCTGCAGACTCAGGCCCAACGGCAAAGAGGCCAGACCTTGGGGAGGGAGGGCTGGAGTTGGAGGAGGGGACGGGGCTTGGCTGGGTCCCAGCCCAGTGGATGGGAGAGCAGACCTGAAGAAGAGGTGGGAACCCCCACCGGCAGCCACCGTGTTGATGTCCAGCTGGGGGGCCTGCAGGGTGACACCAGCTGTGCTGGCCTCGAAGACATGCTCAAACTCGCCAGCGTAGCGGCTCACATCCGTGGATGTGCCTGGGAGATAGGCACCGTAGTCACCCCAAGGCTGGACGCCCAGCTTTGGCCAGGCTGGCAGCTGAGCCCCAGACCCTACCCTCTGCCTCTGTTACCTCCCATGTCAAAGCCGATGACAGGCTGGCCGCCCTCTAGCTGGTAGGTAGTCGCCGAGTAGCCGACCACACCGCCAGCTGGGCCCGAGAGCACGGCACGGGAGCCGCTGAAGGCGTCCATGGGTGCCAGGCCACCGTCGGAGCGCATGAACAGCACCCTCACATCCTGCGGACAGGTGGCGGGCACTGAGTGACCGGGACAGGGGTGCAGGTTGGGGTGGGAGAGCGCCTCACCTTGAGCTGGCCCTGGAAGCCGCGGCAGAAGCCTTGCACGTAGCGCTGGATGGTGGGCGTGAGGTAGGCGTCGGCACAGGCCGTGTGCCCGCGAGGGACAATGCGCACCATGGGCATGGCCTCCGAGGACAGCGACACATGCGTGAAGCCCAGCTCCCGGGCCAGTGTGCCCACCTGCTGCTCGTGCTGGGCCCACCTGTGATGGGAAGCAGTGGGATACACCCCAGGAAAGCCCACCCACCCGCCAGCCCGCCCGGCCGGTGCCCCCTCTCACGTGTAGGAGTGCATGAGTACCACGGCCAGGCTCCGGATGCCCCGGGACAGGAGGCCCTCCAGCTTTCCTCGCAGGGTGCCCAGGTCCACGGGCTGCTGCACGTCCAGCAGGTCCCCGGTGCAGCCTGCCAGGAAGCCCGCTGCCATTCAAAGGCCGCCAGGTCTGCTAGCCCCCAGCCCAAGCCTCAGGCTGGCTGGCACCTTTGACAGGCGTCCCCGTGCCTGGCTCTCCGCGGTACAGCACTACGCGCTCATCCACCTCCAGCACCTCCTCGTACAGCGTCTCGGGCATGGGCACGGCCTAGGGAGCAGAGGCTCAGGGCAGGCCCAGGCCTGGGGGCTCTTGCTGGAACCCTTTTGGTGGCCAATGCAGGGCATGCTGTGGCCCAGCAGGTCAGTCTGCAGACAGCCACCACGGGAAGGGACTCTGCCCCAGAAACCTGAGTGCGGCCAAGTGCCCGCCCCGCCAGGTCAGCTTCTCCGGGCCTGCACCAGGTCCAAGCCAGGCAGGAGGCAGGCAGGAAGTGCGGAGCAGGGACCCCTCTGCCGTGGCACCACTGCCCTTGCGCCTGTGCCTCCCCCACTGGCTGTGGGAGCTGGGGGCCGCGCAGCCCAGCCTGTGGGCACTGGGGCTCACCAGGTCGAAGAGGTCCTCACGGGCCTGGGTGCCCATGTGCAGCAGGTCTCGGAAGCCACGTGTCACCAGCAGTGCCACCCGCTCTCCCCGCCGCTCCAGCAGTGCATTGGTGGCCACCGTGGTGCCCATGCGGATGCTGGCAATGCGACTGGCATCCAGAGGCTGGTCCCGGGGCAACAGCACACCCCCCTCCTGGAGACCACAGGCAGCGTCAGGCCTCTCTGGCGTGGAGTCCCTCTGCTCCCCACGGCTTGGCCTGGCCCACCTGCTCCAGGATCCGACGGATGCCCTCGGTAGGTGCGTCCGCGTAGTTGGCCGGGTCCTCTGAGAGCAGTTTCAAGACCCGCACGTGCCCGCCTGGGCACTGCGCGAAGAGGTCCGTGAAGGTGCCCCCCCGGTCAATAGCAAAATGGAAGCGCCCCTCTGGGCTGCCCATGGTGGAACCAGGATCCGGTGGTGGCTCTTCAGCCAGTGGCCCTGGCAGACCTGGGAAGGATGGCAGGTCAGAGGGGAGGCCTGAGGCCGCCACAGGGGACACTGACCTGGGCAAAAGGAGAAAAGGAAGAGGGTGGGGGGTTCCAAGCCCAGGAGGAGCCCTGGGGAAGACCCAGGCAGGACCAGAGGGCCAGGGCAGCCAGACCACTCCGAGGGCCCGCTCTCCGCCAGCCTTCCCACCCCCACTTACCAGGTCCTCAGTGCCCCTCGGTTGGCCCCAACCCACCACCTGGTGCCAGCTTTTTAGAGGTGGAAGCGCTGTGCCCGGTCTTGGCTTGGGGGTCCCGGCTCTTTTAGCGCACAGCAGCGTGGGCCGGCAGGCCTGGGGAACCCACTTCCCCCTTTGCTGGGCCTGCGGGCCACTGGGACCTGGAGGAGCCTGCGCAACA
>NW_006159829.1:2864-8320 GCF_000334495.1 Tupaia belangeri chinensis | reverse complement strand
CCGGGAGGAGCCTGTACAACAGGGGCGGGGTGGGCAGGGGGGAGGAGGCGGCCAAGAGCTGAGCCCTGGCCGGAAAGTGGGGAAGGTGGCCCTGGGAGGGAAATAGAGGGAGGAGAGAGACGCGGTGCAGGCCCACCCAGCAGTGGCTTCAGTGGCTCGCAGTCTTCTCAGGCAGGCCTGGGCCCGGCCTGTCTTCTCGGCCAGATTCCTGCACGACCCGCTCCCACCGCGGCACCTTGGCTCTGAGGCTCGCCGCTGGCTGAGTGTGGGCGCCCAGGAAACCCACCTCCAGGTGCCCAAGGGCACGAGAAACTGGTATCTCCCCTAAGAAACACTAGCCCGGGCGTGCCCAGACTGCACGCTGGCTGCCCTTCACAGCAAAGCTCCCGGAATGGATGGGTTCCTGTGGACTGGTGGGCCGCAGGGACAAGAGCTGGCAGCAGGGCTCCACACACCCCTGCCCAGTGTACCCCACAGCACAGACGACCTGGTGCTGACATCTCCCCGTGAGGGGGGTGATGGCTGCCCAGCCACCTGCTCCCCAGGGCTGCAGACCATGTGGGCTGAAGTGGGCGCTGCTGCCCCAGGGCCATGGTGGAGGGGCAGCGCCCAGGGAAGGTGCCAGGGAGCTCCCCGGGTTCTTGTCCTGGACTCTGCTGTCACTGTGGGGTTTGAGCCCAGGATAGTCCTCCTACCCTGGGTCCTGCCTTCCTGGGGCTCAACCCCAGCACTAGGCCGGGCCCCAGACTGTCTGAACAGGAGACCCCGGAGCTTCAGTTGTGGGTGGTTGGGGCGTCTGTGACCAGGGAGGGGTCAGCTCAGGAGGAGCCCGCACAGGGTCATGTGGCAGCCCAGGTGAGGGACACAGCTAGGAAGGGACACTGCGGCCAGAAGCTGTGCAAACTGCCCCACAAGAGGGTCTGTTGGACCCAGTGGCGGCCGCACACCCCAGGTGCCCCTGGAAGCTTTGGGGCTGGCTGTACCTGACAGCACTGGGTCTCCCAACTCCTCTGGCTGCCAGGGTGGGCATGGAACAGGCTGTAGTGATAAGGTGGAGCGATGCTAGCCTGCACCCAACCCTGCTGTGTGCCCCAGGCCTTGGGCCTGCGGCCTGCTCCTCCAAACCATCTCATCTCTCAGCCCCTTCCTACCCCTGAACCCTCATTGGGCCTCCCGCGGCTCCAGAGCAGGCCTGTTCCTCTCCGGAGGGGAGGGGCTGTTGCCTACCATGTGGCAGAAGCACCTTCCGCCCCCCAGTCCCAGCCCTGACCACTCCCCATGGCTGCCCCAGCACACCCACCCGCTCCCCACTCCTGCCTCTGGGCAGTACCTTTGCTCAGCCCTGCCTGAGCGCCTGCCTCTGTCCCAGTGCTGGCAGGTCCCAGCAGCACCTCTGTAGTCAAGCACCCCCCTCAGTGACCCTCATAGCCCCTCAGCCAGGACCACAGTGCCAGGACCCTTGGCTGTACACAGTCAGACATATCCCGAAGTGACACCCCATGCCCATGAGGCCCTGGGTCAGTCCCAGCATGCCCGGCCCCAAGGTAGTTCCCCACACCCTGTGAGCTACCCCCAATCCCGCTTTCTCACACTCCAGCCCCGTTTGCCAGAGGCCCTGTTACCGTGACCATCGCAGTGCAGAGCCCGACTGGCCTCCCCCCAGCTGGCCAAGCTTCTGCACTTCCCTCCAAGACAGGGCTGTTCTCTCCACACCCCATCAGTCCAGGAGCCCATGGGCTCAGGGCCACGGCCAGAGCCTGCACAAGCTCCTCCTGGCCCCTTCACCCTCAGCAACACAGGCCCGCCCCCCTGCTGGCACACCAGCCGGCTGCTGCCTCAGGGCCTTTGCGTGGACTATCCCTTGACTGAGAGCAGTCCCCCAGCGTGCGGCACCCATGCTTGGCTCCACCCCTGCTCACAGGTCCCTTTCTCAGCGGTGCCCTGCCTGCTGTGCACCCGGAAACACCCACCTGCCCCGGCCTTCAGAGCCCACTGCCCTCAGCAACACGGCCAGCACCTGGCATGTCACTCTGTGGATCTGTCCAGGCCGGTGCCAGTGGGGCAGGGGCCCAGGGAGCCGGCGGCTCACCTCTCTCAGCATCTTTGAATTTGATGGTCCTGCGCCTGGGCAGCCGGGGACTGGCGGCCACCTCTGCCAGGAACCCGGAGTTGCAGAAGCCCAGGCCACTGCCCCGGTTCTTGAGCACCAGCTTCAACTCCTGGTTCTCCTGGATGAGCTGCACCAGCCGCCGCAGCTCCTCATTCTCCTGGGCCAGCCGCTGGATCTCCTGCCGCAGGCCCTCATAGCTGCGGAGCAGGGCAATGCCCGCAGGCCGGCTGGCAGTGCTGGCAGGCTGGCCGAGACAGGGCCCCTGCCATTGTGAGGTCAGCCATGACCCTGCCCTCGTGGCATGGCCACATTCCAGGGCTTCGGGGCCAGGGCCAGGCTGTCCGACCAACTATATAGGGTTTGCCTGACCTGACTTCGGGTCCCTCCAGGAAGTGGACACTTCCTCATCCTTGTCCCAGCCCAGCCTGGGGGTGTGCCCACCTGCCCACCAGCTGCCTGGGTCAGTGCGGCAGGGCTGAGAGAGAGCACACCAGGAGAAGCCCAGGTGGGGGCAGGCTGGGCACGCCCTGGGGTCTGAATGCAGGACAGGTGAGTAGGTAGCCTGGGCCACCCGCACCTCAGGGGAGGGGGCAGGGCAGGCCACAGGAGGTCGGCCAGAGGCCAGCACAGCCATTGGACAGGGGTCCTGGGGGCAGGTTTCAGGATGATTCTAGGGGCAGAGTGGCAGGGTCTACAGCAGTGATGCACCGAGCCCCAGGACAGGGCGGAGGGCCACCTCTGATCAGTGCTGTGGTAACCTGAACAGTCTGCAGGCCACAGTCCAGGCAGGTGGCCAGCAAGGGTGTCCGGTCAAAACGCCACTGGGTCTGGGTCACCTGCAGCTATTCCAGGTGCCTTGTGCTGAGGGGTGGGGCAAACTACCTTCCTCTGAAAGCACCACACTGGATACATGTGCATGCACACCTGAGATCTCAGGAGAATGGAGAAGGGATTGCGGCATGGTTTCCTGTCCCTCTCATTGTGTCTGTCTCTCTCTGGCAAGTGGACGGGCTATAAGGAAAAGTAGGCCAAATATATATATATATATATATGGAGAATGGAGAAGGGATTGCGGCATGGCTATCCCCCCTGGGGGGTGATTTCTTGCTTTCTGTCTCTCTGTCTGTTATTTTGGCAAGCACATGCTCCCTATAACAAAAATCTCTCAAAAAAAGATATTAAAAAATAAAATCATGCCCAGTATGTGTGCCCAAGATCCCACGAGAATGGAGGAAAAGGGGTTGGGGCATGGCCACAGTCTCCCCTGGGGAGTGATATCTCGCTTTCCCTCTCACCGTCTGTCTGTCTCTATCCAGCAAGCACACACATCTTAAGGCAAAGACCTCTTGAAAAAAAAATTAAAACTTGGGACCAACAGTTGGTGTAATACCTATGTCATTGGACTCTATCGGAGACCTGCTCCAGCCGGGGCGGGTTGAGGCTCGTACACAGGAAGGCGACGCAGGTGAGAAGGAATCAGGCAGAGACCTCGATGCTCTTCAGCATGTTCTCAGCTGACCACAGTCAGAGCAAGCTCAAGACTGCAGCCCCAGTGGCTATCAAACATACATATTTATTGAGGGATGTTTTACAGAAGTAGGAGGGGTGAGGGGGGAGTAAAAGATTTACTCTAAGAAATGAGGTATTCAAAGTATAGGGACAATAATCATAAAACATGATGCACTGTTCTGTTTGATACCTAATCAAACAGAATAATCAGTCACAGTTCTCAGGACGTGTGGGGAGCCACATGCCATGTGGGGAGCCACATGCACCAAAATGGCTGACAGGACCTTTATACAAGGACCTTCAAGTATCCTTGTTCCAGGAGTAGACAATTCACCCTGAGACTTCCTCATTCAGGCAGGTCCTCAGTCAGGTCTACAACGATTCCTGTCCCCTTTTTACCTCGCCTCCTGGCTTTACCCTTTAACGCAGCAACCAATCAATGGATATAGAATTGCATCCCTCATTGTACGACCAATCAGCTTCCTACTCTGTGTATATGAGAATGTTCTCTGGGCCTCAATAAACGAGCGACTGCATACCATCTTGAGCTGTGACACTGTGTCGCTCCTGTGTTGTGATGTTGCGCCAGTTCCAGACCTCCGCTCTCTCACTCAGGCACCCTGCTCGATTGTCCCGTGGGCCAGGACATTCTGGCGCCCGAACAGGGACCCTGAGTACGAGAAACAGCGACAGGTTCCCAAAGATTCTGGAGAGGAATAAGAAGCTCCAAAGAGGAGCAGGTTGGAAGTCCGTGGCATAACTTCAGGGGATGCAGAAGACGACGTCCTGGTGAGTACTCACTCACGATATCCAGGTTATAGCATAGGCTATAATGGGGCAAGAGCTCAGCCAGCATGAATTGTTTGTTCAGGGGTTAAAGGAAGCCCTTAAAACTAGAGGAGTGAAAGTGAAAGTTAAACAACTGCTCACCTTTTTTGATTTCCTGAAGGAGGCTTGTCCATGGTTTCCTCAAGAAGGAACCATTGACGAAAAAAGGTGGAAAAGGATAGGTGACACTCTTAAAGATTACTATTCCACCTTTGGCCCAGAAAAGGTTCCCGTAACCGCATTTTCCTATTGGAATCTAGTAAATTAAATCCTTAGTACCCACCCTAAGGACCCAAACATTTATGCCATTGTTACCGAAGGGGAACAGTTTATGCAGAATGAGCTACCCAAAGAAGAGTGCCATTCCCTCAGATATCCCGGAGTCTAAAAATGTCCAAAATATAGACCTTATATCCTTAGATAGTGATGAGGATATTACACAGGAAAGTGAGAAGCTTAAGAGTCCAAAGAATACACAGAAAAGTGAGAAGCTTAAGAGTCCAAAGAACCAAAAAGAAAATAATAATGCCTTAAAAATTTCACATGAACCAAAGAAAAAATTATACCCCTCCCTTTCCAAATTCAAAAATTATTCCGATGAGGAACAAACTAGCTCTGAGGAAGAAGTTCTAGAGGCAGAAGCAACAAAAAGTAACAATCTTAGTTGACCACCCTTTAAAAAGCGGCCACTGCCTTATAATGTTTCAGCGCCACCCCTCGATAATTCAAAACAATAACTTATTTTTAAAAATCGAACAGTTAAAAGAACAAGTCCAATTAGAAAAAGAACACCATCAATTAATTCTACAATTGGAACAATTAAAAACTCCCACAAATATAACCCTAAAAACAGCCCACCATAAACCGAAAGTAACTCATGAGACTTTTCTGGTTACGGAAGTTACCGACCAACAAGACAATGTTTGGAGGAGACATAATGGTTTTGATTTCAAACTTATAAAGGAACTTAAAACAGCTATTACCCAATATGGTGCATTAGCCCCTTATA
>NW_006159829.1:0-2282 GCF_000334495.1 Tupaia belangeri chinensis | reverse complement strand
CCCCCCAATTTCTTAACCATAATAATGGAGGCAATTGCTTCAATTGTGATTGACCTGGACATATGGCAAAGATCCCGATACAATCATCCAGCCATATTCGAAAGACCAAGTTAATTGGCTATTCCAACAAACAGATTTCTCACCTATTGCATGTGCTTCCTTTGCTAAAACTATTGATAACCATTTTCCTGCAGATAAATTTTTATAAGTTTTTATCTACCCATGATTTTGTTTTATGTTCACGTTTCTGTTGATACCTTTAGCGGTTTTATTTTTGCCATGGCACAAACTGGTGAGGCCGGCAAACATGTTATTTCCCATGTACTCGCTGCACTCTGTTATGGGTAAACCTCAACAAATTAAGACAGATAATGGCCCAGGTTACACAGGAAACAATTTTTCCTCTTTTTGTAAATAGCGTCACATTAAACATGTTATGGGAATTCCATATAATCCCCAGGGACAAGGCATTGTTGAATGTGCTCATCTTTCCTTGAAAAATACTCTCCAAAAGCTAAAAAAGGGAGAGCTTTTACAGACTAAGGGCTCGCCAAAAAACCTTCTGGCAGGGGCTCTGCGTGGCCGGGGCTCTGCTCCGCGGGCCGCCCGGCCCCCGCTGCCTCTCTGGCCCCTGCTGCCTCTCCAGCACTGGGTGTGTCCAGCCGAGGTCGCCGTCCTTCCTTTCTCTGGCCAGCGCAGGCGAACGGGAGGTGGCGCTGGGTCCCGCGCACATTCGCGTGCTTGGGGCTGGCGTGTGGCCACCGGGCCTGCTCGTGGCCGCCGGGCCTGTGCCTGCTCGTGGCCGCTGGCCGCAGGCGACAAACTGAAGCCGAAAACAAGGACTAAGAACTTGCAACTATAAGCAACAGAAAGAAATTTTAGCTGTCTTAAACCAATTGAGAAATATATTGTATAGGAGGATTCTCTCTACCTATGGACAGTGAGAAGATGATGGTTACCAGCCCTGCATTACCTCAGAGAAAAACAAGACCTACTCTACCATTCTTAAGGAAGCCAGATACCCGAGGATAACTCACGCTGCAGCTCCCCTTTTCCCTCCCCATACTTGGTCCGATTCTGGGTTTACTGATTGTTTGCTCTTTGGGGCCTGTTCTCTTTAATAAGCTCATGGCTTTCCTTAAACGCCAAATTGATGATTCCATAAAAATGCAGCCTATCCAAGTCCACTACCACAACCTGGAGATGGAGTACTGCAGAGCCTAAATTGTGCTCCTGCCTGAGTCACTGAATCAGTTAGCCAAAGATGGGTAAGAGAGTCTGAGCCTAACAGCTGTACATTCCTCCCACCTAAGCCAGGAAACCCATCATCGCAATGGGATTCTCTAATGACGGGTAAGGATGGACGTGTGGCTCTAAAAACATCTCCAACCTAAGACAGGCATGGTTCCCCCAGGTTTTTCTCCTCTCTTTGAAAAAAAAATAAAAAAGGAGGACATGTGTTGGGCATGCATTCAGAAGCCATCTTGACCTATCCGCCATCTCAAGTTTTCCACCATCTTGGAAATCATTAGGCTTCACTTCCTCACTTAGCATATCATTTCTCAGAAATCATGTGACCAACCGTTCTCCCCAATAGTGGTTGGGTTTCTAGGCAATGGGAGAGATCCACCCACATCAATGATTGGTTTAAGCTGTTCTATCTCATTTGCATTTCAGGCAACCAATTGCTGCCCACCAGCTGTATGTAACTCGCCATTTTTCCTCAATAAATGGAAGAAGAAGACAGAAGACTTGATCAGCACCTCGTTCTGTATGTTCCTGTGTTTGTCCCATCTCTCACTCCCTCCTGCAGGGAACCTGTTTGACTATCCCGTGGGTTGGGACACACCAGTTTATGCTGTGGCAAAAATGAAACCGCTAAAGGTATCAACAGAAACGTGAACACAAAACAAAATCATGAGTAGATTAAAAAAATATAAAAATTTATCTGGAGGAAGATGGTTATCTTACTGATTGTTTGCTCTTTGGGGCTTGTTCTCTTTAATAAGCTCATGGCTTTCCTTAAATGCCAAATTGATGATTCCATAAAAATGCAGCCTTTCCAAGTCCACTACCACAACCTAAAGATGGATTACTGCGGAGCCTAAATTGTGCTCCTGCCTGAGGCACTGAACCAGTTAGCCAAAGACTAGTAGTTCCAGTAAAGGAATTACATGCAATAGGCCAGAAATCTGTTGGGATAGCCAATTAAATTGGTCTTTAGTATATAGCTGGATGATTGTATCAGGAGCTTTGCCTTATGTCCAGGCCAACCACAATTG
>NW_006159828.1:42529-44056 GCF_000334495.1 Tupaia belangeri chinensis | reverse complement strand
CAATCTCTTCTCCATTTTTTCCTTTGGGATTCAGGGCATGCATACACACATGCCTGGCATGAATTTCAAATCACCAGACTAGGACTCAATCCAAGGTCTGCCACATAGGAGTCCAGTGACTTCACCACACAACTTCGCTGGTTCCTGTCCACTCTACTTTTTTGTTTGTTTGTTTGTTTGTTTTCAACTTTTTTATTGACATGTTAATTGTATATATTTATGGAGTACACTGAGATTTTTTCAGTACATGACTATAATGTATAATCAAATAAATGTAACTAGTATAAAAACTAGGATATATCTGTACTATATGAGTACTCATCAAACAGTGGCCACAGAAGAAACAATTTTAATAATTAAGTGGATATAAAGACCCATGCTACAGATATCCAGTCAATCTTCTCCCCAGTCTTTTTCCACTTTCATTGTCCGAGGGATTTATGAAAGAATAAGCCATAGTGTAAGGAATAGAAAAGGCATAAATATGGACTTCTACTCACTGAAACCTATCTTTCTACAGAAACTTCTAAATTCACAGTAATGCTATCAGGAGAGACCAACAGTGAGTTCCCAGTATGATGCCATTCTTCTAGATGATCAGCTAGCTACATGGTGGCATGTTTATTATATTGGCTTGTTTCCATCATGAAAGTTACAGCGTTTTGTTCTCATGGAAATAGATATTTACTCTGGGTAAGAATTTGCCTTCTCTGCACTCAGTGCCTATGGTCCAGAACTCTGTCCAAGGCTATAGAGAATTAATTTTACACTAATATAATATTCTATATAGCATAGCTTCTGACCAAGAATCATGTCACATCTAATGTAGTAGGGGAATGAGCTCATGCGTATGGGATTTACAAGTTATGTGATGTTTCCCATCATCATAAAATAGCTGATTTGATTGGACAGTGGAATGAACATTTGAAAATTAATTTACATTTCTAGCAAGGTACTAGTATTTTGTAAAGTTGGGACAAGATTGTATAGAGGCTGTGTATCCTCTAAATCAGCACTGAATATATAATACCATTTTTTCCAAAGGCAGAATTCATTGATCCAGGAATCAAGGAGTGACAATAAAAGTTACAGTGCTCACTATAACCCTGCGATCCGCTAGGACAATTTTTGATCCCTGGCCCTGTAACTTCATTTGTCCTCTCTACTTTTATGTCTTGAATCTTTCCATTTCTGCCATAGAGTGAAGGAATTCAGTATATAATGATCAGAGACATACAGTGTTTGTCTTGTATAATCTGGCTCATTTAACTTTGCACTAAACCTGAAGCTGTTGAGAAAACTCAAGCCTAAAAAGACCCAGAGATTTTTTTTTTCAAGTTCCCACATCATGGCAGCAGAGACACCATGCAAAGTGTTGGTCTGGTCCTCACTTTTCAAAGCACCTATTCTCCCTCCAGGAACTGGTATCTTATTTTTAGAAGATACTGGATCAATTATAGCCATTTCCAGTTTTACAACAAAACATTAGATGGGTTTTTCCTGGAACAAATTCTTTACTACAGTCCT
>NW_006159828.1:19368-19620 GCF_000334495.1 Tupaia belangeri chinensis | reverse complement strand
TGAACACAGAGGCATAAAGAGAACAGATCAATGAACACAGAAGAACTAGACACTACCGATTTGCAGTGCGTCCTGTTGGTTATGTAAGTGAGAGATCAAAGATGGCAGAGGGGCTGTTTCATCAAAGAAGGGGGATCAAACCATCCACATCTTACTAGGACAGAAGGTGGCTGCCTTGGGTTGAGTAGAGGGAATGGAGAGGAATGTGACAAGCTGCAAGTCCTCAGAAAAAGGGCCAGATAACACACACAT
>NW_006159828.1:17154-18256 GCF_000334495.1 Tupaia belangeri chinensis | reverse complement strand
GGGAAGGCCCCCAGCACTAAATGGGGAAGTTTCCTTTGTGCTCAGTATTTAAAATATGAACAAATGTCTCAAAGACAACCAAGATAGGTACACTGAGTAAAATCTAAGCGATAAGAGCATCAGGACCTGAAAGAATATGATAAACATTAGGAAAGGTTTTGGTCAATTAGAACCATGAATTGTTGGTGTTTGCTGTGTGCCTGGGTCTGCTATAAGATCTGCTTTATAAGAATTAGCTCATATATTCAGGACAACTCAAAGAAGTCTGAACTCTTCTACATTTTAACAAAGCAGGAAACTGAGGTACAGAGAAGTGAAGCACTTTGGATTGGAACCCAGGCACAAGCTCAGGGCCCCTGCTCTGTCTACTGTGTTACCTCAGCAAAGATTTTGGTCATCTCTTTCTTGTTCAACAGCAAAACTTTTTCCTACAGTTATATTATAAAGACAGATGTTAAGAAAACAGCTTGGGGACCAGCAGATGGCATAATTGTTCCATTGCTGGACTCCCACATAGTTGACCAGGATTTGAAACCCAGAATTGGCATCTTAAACCTCACACTGGGGTACCAGCAGATGGTGTATTGGCTACATCGCTAGGCTCCCACATAGTTGACTGCAGTTCGAGTTCTGGACCTAGGGCTTGAACTCATGCGGGGCGTGTGTGCATGTGTGTCCAAGATCCCGAGAGGAGAATGGAGGAGAAGGAATTGCGGCATGACCATCCCCCCTTTGGGGTGATTTCTCACTTTCTGTCTCTCTGTCTCTGTCTTTCTGGCGAGCGCACGCACCCTCTAGCACAAACCTCACCAAAAACGAAAAAAAAAATTCACACTGGATGTGTGTGCCTATGTGCCCAAAATCCCAAGAGGAGAATGAAGGAGAAGGGATTGTGGCATGATCATCCTCCCTGGGGGTTGATTTCTCACTTTCTGTCTGTCTCTGTTTCTCCAACAACTGCAAGTGCCCTATAGCAAAAAATCCCTTTAAAAAAAAAAGAAAGCAAGAAAGAAAAGAAAATATAGCTTGTCCTTTACAAAACACATTTCTTTCCTTTTTTTTTTTTTTTTAGAGGTTTTTGTCTTAGGGCATGTATGCTCAC
>NW_006159828.1:11240-11793 GCF_000334495.1 Tupaia belangeri chinensis | reverse complement strand
GAGAGAGAGAGAGAGATCATCCCCCAGGGGGATAGTCGTACCACAATCTTTTCTCCTTTTTTCCTTTGGGATTTAGGGCATGCATGCACGCATGCCTGGCATGAGTTTCAAGTCACCAGCCTAGGACTCAATCCAAGGTCTGCCACATGGGAATCCAGTGACTTCACCACACAACTTTGCTGGTTCCTGTTCTCTCTACTTTTTTTTTTTTTTGAGATTTTTTTTTAACTTTTTGATTGACACATTAATTGTATATATTTATGGAGTACACTGAGATTTTTCAGTACATGACTATAATGTATAATAATCAAATAAATGTAACTAGTATAAAAACTAGGATATATGTGTACTATATGAGTACTCATCAAACAGTGCCCACAGAAGAAACAATTTTAATAATTAAGTGGATATAATGACCCATGCTTTAGATACCCAATCTTTCTCCCCAGTCTTTTTCCACTTTCATTGTCCAAGGGACTTATGAAAGAACAAGCCATAGTGTAAGGATTGGAGAAGGCAGAAATATGGACTTCTACTCACTGAAGCCTATCTT
>NW_006159828.1:8319-11077 GCF_000334495.1 Tupaia belangeri chinensis | reverse complement strand
ATGATCAGCTAGCTACATGGTGGCATGTTTGTTATATTGGCTTGTTTCCATCATGAAAGTTATGGCATTTTGTTCTCATGGAAATAGATATTTACTCTGGATATGAATTTACCTTCTCTGCACTCAGTGCCTAGGGTCAGAACACCTGTCCAAGGCCACAGAGAATTAATTATACACTATTATGATATTCTATACCAAGGATCTGACCAAGGATCATATCACATCTACTGCAGTAAGGCCGTGAGCTCATGCATATGGAATTTACAAGTTATATGAGGTTTCCCATCATTGTAAAATAGCTGAGTTGATTGGACAGTGGAATGAATATTTGAAAGCTCATTTACATTTCTAGCAAGGTACTAGTATTTTGTAAAGTTGGGACAAGATTGTATAGAGACTGTGTATCCTCTAAATCAGCACTGGATATATAATACCATTTCTTCCACAGGCAGAATTCACTGATCCAGGAATCGAGAAGTGACAATTAAAGTTACAGTGCTCACTATAACCCTGTGATCCACTAGGACAATTTTTGATCCCTGACCCTGTAACTTCATTTGTCATCTCTACATTTATGTCTCAAATCTTTCCATTTCTGCCATAGAGTGAAGGAATTCAGTGTATATTGAGCAGAGATGTACAGTGTTGGTCTTAATCTGGCTCATTTAACTTTGCACTAAACCTGAAGCTGTTGAGGAAACTCAAGCCTAAAAAGACCCAGAGATTTTTTTCTTTTTTATTTTTCAACCTTAAGACATATGGTATGCTTAAATTTAAGCCAAGGGGGCGCCCGCCCTATGAGATTTTTTTTTTTCAAGTTCCCACACCGTGGCAGCAGGGACACCATGCAAAGTGTTGGCCTGGCCCTCTCTTTTCAAAGCACCTATTCTCCCTCTAGGAACTGACATCTTATTTTTAGAAGATATTGGATCAATCATTGCCATTTCCAGTTTTAAAACAAAATATCAGATGGGTCTTTCCTGGAACAAATTCTTTACTACACTCCTATAGGCCTATTATTTAGTTATTTTTTTCCTTGTACATCTATGTTTATTAGTTTATTGTGGCATTATTCACAATTGCAAAAACATGGAACCAACCCAGATGTCTATGAACAGATGAATGGATTGAAAAAGTGTGATACATATACTCTATGGAATACTACTCAGCCATAAAAAACACGTTCTTGGCATTTGATAGAAAGTGGGCAAATATAGAAGACTTATTGCTGAGTGAAGCAAATCAGGCTATGGAAACAGAGATATCGTATGTCTCCACTTAACATATATTGACTATCCACACTGGATGGCGGAAACTGAAAGACTAGAGAATATAGAAGCAGGGAAAATGGTGAGGGATACCGAAGACAGTGTGAGAAGAGAGTGGGAGAAGGAGTGAAAAGTGTGAGAAAAGAAATTAAGGAGAAAAATAGAGGCAAGGCATTTATGGGACACAGAAATGGATTATTATCTGTTGATGATAATCTGTATAGTACCCTGAACTGAACTGGTGTGAAGTATATTCATGCTGGGTAAATTCACTTTGCAAGCTAAATGAGCCCCTTGGGATTTTTTTTTTTTAGATATTTTTGTTATAGGGCATGTGCACTCACCAAAGAGACTAAGACAGAGAGACAGAAAGTGAGAAATCATCCCCCAGGGCAGGGGGATGGCCATACTGCAATCCCTTCTCTTCCATTCTCTCCTCTTGAAATTTTGGTATGCATGCACATGCACCTGGTGTTGAGTTTCAAGCTGCCGGGTCTGGGACTTGAACCACGGTTGACTATGTAGAAGTTCAGCAATGTAAGCATCTGCTCTTCCCCTCCCTTAGGGATTTTGGACATGCACACATATGCACCAAATATGATTTTTCAAGCTGCTAGATCTGTGGCTTGAAATGTGCAGTCAGCCATGTGGGATCCACCTACCTGAACCCCTATTTAGTATTTTGAATTATACTGATTGGATAGTGAATTTTAAGAACTAAAGCTCCAGACAAAAAAACAAAACAAAAAACCTCCAAACAAAACCATTGTGGTCATGATGGATTGTCCTTTTATATGTCACTCCATTTTATTTGTGAATATTTTTTATTTAGATATTTATATCTAAGTTTGTATGAAAGAATTTTCTGTGACTTTCTAATTTTATAGTTTCTGTCAGATTTCGGTATCCATTTTTCCTGTCTTGATAAGACATGTTGAGGTGTTCCCTCTTTTTCTGGTCTCAAGAGAAATTCTGGGGGCCAGCAGGTGGTGTGGTGGTTAAGGCACTGGACACTCCCACATGACTGACCACGGTTCGACTCCCAGACCTGGTGACCCGCCCTCTCACTTTCCCTCCCTCTCTCTCTGGTCAAACTAAAACAAATGAATGAATAAATAAAGTTAAATAATTAATTCTTATTTATTTATGTATTTTAAAAGAGAAAGTCTGTATAAGT
This sequence comes from Tupaia belangeri chinensis, assembly GCF_000334495.1. NCBI lineage: Eukaryota > Metazoa > Chordata > Mammalia > Scandentia > Tupaiidae > Tupaia > Tupaia belangeri. The sequence goes on along the minus strand of NW_006159828.1, from coordinate 8,632 downwards.
TTGGAGTGTGCATGTGTTATAGCACAAGTGTTTGGAAGAAATCACCAGTCATGCTTTCTGAACTGGAGTTTATGTTGTGAAAAATTTTTGATTATAAAGTCAGTATAGTTGGGACCAGCAGTTAGCGTAATGGCTATGTCGCTGGACTTCCATGTAGTCAACCGCAGTTCGCATCCCGGACCCAGCGGCTTAAACTCACGCTGGGCGCGTGTGCGTGCGTGCCCAAGATCCTGAGAGGAGAATGGAGGAGAAGGGAATTGCAGCGTGGCCATCCCCCCTGGGGGATGATTTCTCACTTTCTGTCTCTCTGTCT
>NW_006159828.1:5616-7480 GCF_000334495.1 Tupaia belangeri chinensis | reverse complement strand
AGAAATCACCCTCCAGGGGAGATGGCCATGTAACAATCCCTTCTCCTCCATTCTCCTCTTGGGAACTTGGGCATGCAGGCACACATGCCCTGCATGAGTTTTAAACCACTGGATCCAGATCTTGAACTGTGGTCGACTATATGGAAGTCCAGAGATGTAACTATTACGCCATCTCCTGGTCTCAGCTTTTTCCTTTCTGATACATTCATGTATGGCTATAATTTTTCCCAGTTCATTGTTTCACATGTAATATTTACATCATCTTTTATTTTAGAGCCTTCTCTCCAGTTCCGCTTTCTCTTTCACTGCAGTGATTGCTGAGAAGTCTGTTACCTCATTTCCCAAGTGCAGGGGTATTGGTATCTCTGATGGCAGAATCAATCGGGTGACTGCTGAAGTTCCCAGCATCTCCTGGGGGCCTCTGCGAGGTGCCCGGGCTGATTGTGTTCTCTAGCAGCCCCTAATTTAGTAAGTTGTATAGTTGATCATTTTGTTTATTTGATCTATATTTTTAATATAGTGTCATAGCATGGGTCATAACTGTTCTCTTTTTGAGGTGTGTAGGATCTGTAGTGCTGCTTCCTATCTCATTCTTATGTGGAAATGTATGTCTGATCCCCTTTTTTCCTTGGTCTATGTGGCAAGAATTTGTAAATTTGATTGTTTTTCACATGTGAGCTTTTTGAAATTTTCTGTACTTATTTTTTCCACAATAGCTACCCTTATCATTTCTTTCCTTTTTTTTTTTAAAAAGAGAAATTTTTGTTATAGGTTGAGTGTGCTCACTGGAGAGACAGACAGAAAGCGAGAAATCACTCCCAGGGTGAATGGCTGTGATTCCTTCTCCTCCATTCTTATCTCTGAATTTTGAGCATGCATACACACGTGCCCAGTGTGTTTTAAGCCAATGAGACTTGAACTGTGGTTGACTATGTGGGAGTCCAGCTACATAACCATTATGCTATTTGCTAGTCCCTTCTTTCATTTGGAATACATTACTATTTTTCTAAATTCTCAGTATGATTTTTTTTGAGAGATTTTTTGCTATAGGATGCATGTACTCGCCAGAGAGAAACAGAGACAGAAAGCGAGAAATCACCCTCCAGGGGAGATGGCCATGTAACAATCCCTTCTCCTCCATTCTCCTCTTGGGAACTTGGGCATGCAGGCACACATGCCCTGCATGAGTTTTAAACCACTGGATCCAGATCTTGAACTGTGGTCGACTATATGGAAGTCCAGAGATGTAACTATTACGCCATCTCCTGGTCTCAGCTTTTTCCTTTCTGATACATTCATGTATGGCTATAATTTTTCCCAGTTCATTGTTTCACATGTAATATTTACATCATCTTTTATTTTAGAGCCTTCTCTCCAGTTCCGCTTTCTCTTTCACTGCAGTGATTGCTGAGAAGTCTGTTACCTCATTTCCCAAGTGCAGGGGTATTGGTATCTCTGATGGCAGAATCAATCGGGTGACTGCTGAAGTTCCCAGCATCTCCTGGGGGCCTCTGCGAGGTGCCCGGGCTGATTGTGTTCTCTAGTCAGTGTTCCTGGGGCAGCTTTTGGGCCTTGTGGAGTCCTGAGTCTCTCTCCCTGGAGTGTGGAGGCAGCTTCCTCCTGGGCTAGCGTGTAGCCAGAGTAGCATATATGCTAGGCTCTTCCCCTTCCTGGGATGGAGGAGGTGCAGTTGCCCCCGGTCTGAGGCTCAGGCTGTCCAGCTGGCTGTAGGTAACATTCTGGGGGGCTTCAGGTGCATCTGCCTGTCCTCTCCTGCTTGTCGGTCATTCGTGTCGAGCAACTCCCCTGATAGGTCAGCGGGAGGAGTGGCCACTCCCCGCCTGAGTCTGGAGGGGCCGGGGGG
>NW_006159828.1:2473-5193 GCF_000334495.1 Tupaia belangeri chinensis | reverse complement strand
CAGCCCACACCAGAGCCACTGGCCAGAGCCTCGGGTTAGGGGTGGGCCACAACTGCCAAAGACTCTGCCTCCCTGAGTCTAGGCCCGTCTCCATGGATACGCTCCCGTGGGAGCCACTCACAGGGCCCAGGGGGAGGCCGGCTGGAGAGCCCATAGTTTTTAATCACTGGAAGATACAGTGAGTCAAACAAACTTGAAGGTGCCAAATAATAATTACCATAATCACAAAATATATTTATGTGATTATCTTTAAAACACTATGGCACCAAGAGCAGGGACTCTGGCTTGACCATCCATGTCCCCATTTACTTCATAAGAGCCTGACAGTTCAAGGGCTCAGTACATATTGTCAAATAAAAAATGACCGTCACTAGAAATAACTCACTTTTAGCAATGCTTTCCCCTTCTCACCACCACATCTACCCTTAGTCAATGAAGAAGCAGTCAAAGCTCAGCAGCGGGGCCGGGCAGTGGTGCAGGGTGGTGCAATTAAACCCACATACGATGGTACTTGATTCACATCCCAGGACCTCCCTAGTATGCTGGGTCGACATATAGGTACCTGTGATCCAGGCTGGTTGAGCCTGGGGGTGGATCAGGGCATGAAAACGCTGCTGGAGAGTCCTGACACTCTTCCTCTGTGTCTTCCTATCTATCCCATCTCCAAAATAAACTTAAAAATATAAAAACTAATAATAAATAAACTATAGGCTCGTGAAAGATAATTTAAGATTTTTTGTTTATTTATTTTATATTAAATCACTGTGTATCATTACAGCATACAAAATGAATTTTCTCACCCTGAATATGTTGGATCAAATATATTACCATGCATATTATCAACAGATAATTTTCCATCTTTGTGTTCCTTGAATGTTTTACTTCTTTCCCTTGATTCCCTCTCAGCCTCACCCATTTCCCACCCTCCTCCCACACCATCTCTAGTATCCACGGTTGCTCTCCATGCCTTTCAACCTTCCAATCTTGCAGTTGCTGCCACAGAGTGCCGGCATTCAGTGTGTATTGAGTGGGAACATACAATGCCTCTCTTCCATTGTCTGGCTTGCTTCACTTAGCAATAAGTCTTCCATATTTGCCTGCTTCCTAACAAATGTCATAGTCTCATTGTTTTTAATGGCTGAGTAGTATTCTATGGTGTACACGTGCCACTCTTTTTACATTCATCATCTGTTAATGGATATTTGGGTTGGTTCCATTTCTTAGCAATTGTGAATAATGACACAGTAAACATGGATGTGCAAGTGTTTTCTGCCAACTGAGTGTATTCCTATCTTTTGGGTAGATGCCCAGGAGTAGAATTACTGGATCATATGGTAGTTCTACTCTAAGGACTCTGAGGAATCTCCATATTGTTCTCCACAGTGATTTAATTTACTAATTTACATTCCCACCAATGGTGTTAGAGAGTTCTTTTTTTCCCCACAGCCTCACTAGCACTTATCATTTTTTATATTTTCAATCTTAGCCATTGTGACTGGGATGAGGTGCTATGTCATTGTGGTTTTGATTTGCATGTCCCTTGTGATAAGGGATGTTGAACTTCTTTTTTATATGCTTTTTGACTATTTGTATGTCTTCCTTATATTGTCTGTTCAGTTCACTTGCCCATCTTTTAATTAGGCTTGCCATTTTTTGAATGAGTTGCTTGAGTTCACTGTAAATTCTGATTTTTAGTCTCTCATTTGAGACATACTTTTTAAATAAATTCTCCCATCGCAAGGATTGTTGATTTACTCTAATTATTTTTTTTTTCAGTGCAGAAGCTTTATAACCTGATGTAATCTCACTTGTCTATTCTTGGGATTATTGTCTGTGCTTTGGGGGTCTTATTTAAGAAGTCTTTGCCTACTCCAATGTCTCTTACAGTTTCCCCTGTGTTTTCCACCAGCAGTAATTTTGTAGTTTGAGATCTTAGGTTTAAGTCTTTGATTTATTTGGAGTTGATTTTTGTTAGTGGTGAGAGACAGAGAGGGAAAGGAGAAAGTATCCTTCATAGAGTATGGTCAAGTCATGATCTTTTTCCCTCCATTTTCCCATATCTTCAGGATTCTGGGCACACACACACATATCTAACATGTTGCTCAAGCTGACTAGTTCAGGACTCTAACCAGGGAGTTGGTAATGACAAATCCAGTTGCTCCAACCACCAAGCCACAAAGTTGGCCCAATATTTGGATTTAAGGGATTATCTTTCTTTCACATATTTGTTAACATCACCAGATTTTAAACGCACCTCTCATTCCCTTATCCTCTAGTATATGTGTGTTAGAGTTGGATTGCTCAATTACTCTATGTTATAGCTAAGTGTATTCTTTTCATAGTTCAGCCACATTGACCCTTCATAGCAGGAACAAAAGACCAGGTCTTCAAAGACTCTCTGTAAAGCAGAGAAACTCAGAGGTCTAGTTAATCTCTGATCAGCCCTGCCCCTCTCTTTTCCTGTTTCAGGGAAGTCCTAGGTGGAATTGGCCCCACTCAGGTCAGCACTCTGTCCTTGAGCAGATGAAGGTGGGACATCCTCAGGAACAGAGTCAGGAAATCATGACTGAGAGAGAAAATTCTGAGAGAGAAACAAGAAAGCTGAGGTACTCATTGGCAAGACTGAGGACAAGGAGAAAGCCATGTCCATTCTCTGACAGCAATATGCACTAGAGGATCGATCAGCATGAGGGAAAGGGTTTGGAGAGATGGGGGGGCTC
>NW_006159828.1:646-2435 GCF_000334495.1 Tupaia belangeri chinensis | reverse complement strand
AAGAGTTTGGAGAGATGGGGGGGCTCTGGGTATGTCTGTGTGGGATGGAGCCATGCACACCCATTAGCGACTGCAGCAGGACTGGGAGCTGAGGCAACTCTGCCTTCTCAACCTAGGGAGACTAATGAGGGGACTGTCCTGGTTTTCAGTCAGAGGTGGGGCCTGAGCTAGGGAAATTACGATGGGAAAAGAAGGGAGATGGCATCTTCTCCTTGAGGCAGAATAAAATCCTGGACTCAGGTCTTGATAGGGAGTAACATTTGCCTATTGGCAGCTGACAATTCTTGGCCAGATATGGAAATCTAGGTATAAATTTGCAATCCCATGAGAAAAACAGCTCCATAAAGGATCTTTAGGGAGAGAAGGTAGAAATCCTGGTGTCGGGGTTCAAATAATATTTGCATTGCTGTGCAGAGGCCTGAAGGTTAACCTGACTGGTCTCCTGGCTCAGTCTCTGGACCAGACTTCCAAGGCCCCTGTCCTGGCAGTGCATGGTCTGCTCAGTCCAGCATCTGCAACCAGGACTATCCCTGGGGAACTGACGGGGCCATGCAGACAACACAAGCTGGTAAAGAGGCTGTCTCCCATGGCCTGGGCTGGGAAGAAATGGCAAGACAAGGCCAGTGGTTTACTAACTCTCCTTGTGTCATTTTACTGTAGTTAATTTCTCTGCCGTGAGTTTTACTGTTATTACAGTACCCTGCAAGAGTAAGATATCACCCCAACCATTACAATAAAGCCAATTAGTGATCTTGTAGGAATGTGGTTCCCTAAGATGAGGGCCAGGAAGTATGAGACTCTCCCACCTGTCTATTTTAAGCCAAAATTAACATTTGTTAGGTCAAATTAGTATAAACCAAATTAGCATTAGAATCATATGTAGACTAAGTTAGTTTAAGGCTAGTTTTATGTAAATACCCCTTGTTAAAGCTACAGGCCAAAGTTAGCTCTGCTAGGCAAAGTCAGCACATTCACCCAGACATAAAACAGAAGAACTCACTAGTTGACAGAGTCAGCAAATAAAACAAAAACCCATGATTTTTTAAGAAAGGAAAAGCCTGACTGGCAAGGACAGGATGAACAAACCTGAGGGCTCCAGAGAAAGATGAACCACCTTAGCTGGGAGCTCTTATCTAAAGCAACAGGCAGCTTTCAGCTACAAAGAGTTTCTCACCTATGTGCTGTTGACTATGAAAAACTGCTAATAAAACATCCTGTGTTGTCTCCTGAGCTACAAGATCATCTTCCTTTCCCATATAAGATCATAGACTCACCCTCTATTGTTGTAATGTATAGATAGTCCATATATTAACTGTGTCTTTACTTAACAAAACAAGATTTCTATCTAGGTCTTTGCAATCAGCAATGTTATTGCCCTGGCCCGGGACTGAAGCTATCAAACATCCTGCAAGCCCCTTCTTCAAAAGACCCTTCCCAGTAATCAAGATCTAAGAAGATACAACAGACAAACGGACTTCCTCATATTAAAAACTGCGTTTGATTTTTACCTAATCTGACAAGACAAACAGCATGCTTTATAATTATTGCTTCCATGTTCTGTCTCCCTGTCTCTCTCTGTCTTTCTGGCGAGCGCACTCAACCTAAAGCAAAAGCCTCTAAAAAAAAAAAATCAAAAAAGAAAAAAACCAAAAACAAAAACCAAGTGAGCCCTCCAAAAACACTTGCTCTTACAGTCTCTTAACTGCTGATAAATTTCAAACACTGAGAAATTAAGCAGACACCATTTAACTACCTATGAAGTTCTTTAAGAACTCTTGATCACATTTTT
>NW_006159828.1:0-377 GCF_000334495.1 Tupaia belangeri chinensis | reverse complement strand
ATGCATGCTAACCAGAGATAGAGATAATGATAATCCCCCATGGGGGCTGGTCACACCACATTCCCTGCTTTTCCACCTCCTTTCATGATTTTAGGCACATAAGCACACTTACTGGTGTGTTTCTCAAGTTACTGGATTCCGTACTCATCACAAAGTTGACCATGTGGAACTCGGTCACTTAAACCATCAGTCCATTGACTAACCCTTAAGTTACATATTTCTATTTTAAAACTTTGGTTTTTTTCTTTCCTATAAATGCTCTGTTTAAGAAAGTTTAAAACAAATGTGGGTGTTGTTAGACAGTTTTCTTATGGGTTTTGGTTGATTTTGAGAGGCTCTTTTCATGGGCTGAAATCTTTGACTACCTATTTTTCTTT
>NW_006159827.1:3760693-3760901 GCF_000334495.1 Tupaia belangeri chinensis | reverse complement strand
CCCTTCCCTTCCCTTCCCTTCCCTTCCCTTGAGGTCTTGTGCAATCCCATGGGATGCAGTGGGATGGGGTCCCTTGCGGTAGGGTGGGGTGCAGTGGGGTCCCATGCGGTGGGTTGCGGTGGGGTCGGGTGCAGTGGGGTCCCGTGGTGCAGCAAGGTCCCATGCGGTGGGTTGGGGTGGGGTCCCGTGTGGTGGGGTGGGGTGCAGT
>NW_006159827.1:3759909-3760366 GCF_000334495.1 Tupaia belangeri chinensis | reverse complement strand
TGCAGTGGGGTAGGGGGACGGTGGGGTCCCGTACAGTGGGCTGAGGTGGCGTCCTGTGCAGTCCCATGCTGTGTGGTGCAGTGAGGTCAGATGCGGTAGGGTGGGGTGCGGTGGGGTCCCGTAGGGTGGGGTCCTGTGCGGTGCGCTAGTGTGGGGTGGGGTTCGGTGGGGTGGGGTCCCATGGGGTGTGCTGCAGTGCTGTAAGGTGGGATCCCCTGGGGTGACATAGGGTGGGGTGCGGTCCTGTGTGGTGCGGTGCAGTGGGGTGGGGCGAGGTGGGAGGAGAGGGCAGGGGCCTGACACAGTGGCGTGGCATCGAGGGGAAGGGGCGTGGCGTGGCATGATGGGGCATGCATGGAGGGGCGTGACTTGGCGGGTCAGGGGAAGGGGTGTGGCGTGGCGTGAAGGGCGGGGTTGGGCGTGGTGGAGAGTGGGGAGGGATAGGGGCGTGGTGGGG
>NW_006159827.1:3756500-3759272 GCF_000334495.1 Tupaia belangeri chinensis | reverse complement strand
TCTCCACACCCCTCACCCTGCCTCTCACCCTCCCCACCTCTCCCCTTCTCCCCCCGCCCCTCCTCTTCCACCCCACGTCCCTCCCATCCAAGCCACGCCCCTCCCCTCATGCCACGCCTCTCCCCTCCACATCCCTCTGCTCTATGCCACGCCCTTCCACGCCACCCCACCCCACGCCAGCCTTCACGGCACCGCAGTGGAACATGCTGCTGCAAAGGTTTCCATGCCCCTTATTTCCCACGCTCTAGACAGCAAGCTTTTCATGGATGTCCAACTTCAGAACACTGACTTTAAGGTGCGTAGGACCCTGGACTCTCATGAAGCACTCATCTTGGTTAATGACACATAATTAGGGGATTCTCCAGGACATCACAAGTTTCATTTCTATCATCCCATTTGCCTCAAAAAATCCATGATTTTTTTTTTAACCTTCAATCCTAACATAGGTAACTTGTTTATGCTTTTTGAAGATGTTTTGTTTTCTCTTCTTCTGCTTTTTTAACGTTTAATTATTTCAGGAGAGACAAGTACCGCCAGCAGGGTCCCCGTGCTACCCTGTGTCAGTTAGTCCAGATCACAGGCACACGAAGCTAGGCCTGGTGTGCTCTGGGTTTTCCCAGGATGCGAACCCAGGACCTTCCCCATGTGAACCCACTTGTGTTTCCACTGCACCACTGCCCAGCCTCAGTGTTGTGAGGGTTTGTATTGTTTTCTTCTGGGGGGGAAATGTATACATATTTTTAATTTATTTATTCTATAAGCAGGAAAGACAGGAAGAGATTGAGAAAGAGAGAGAGAGAAAGGTCCTTCGGGGCAGTCCTGTTGCCCCATCTACCCCAGCCTCATCCAGCCCCAGCTCGTGGGAACGTGTGCGTGGCTGGTGTGCTCAGGTCTCCGGGTGGGGAACTGGAATCTCCCCATGTGGGTAAGTCTCAGAGCGTCCCATTTTGGACCAGGGTGCCACTGTCTGGCCTTCGTTTACATTGCTTATCACGTATATCTTCGAAACTTATTCATTGAAAATTATGCCTACATGCTTACCATCTTAAACATGTGCTTTCATGTGTATCATTCTCTAGAATGAGGCTTAGTTTCTAAAAATGAAGCGAGTTGTGGGGCCGGCAGGTGGCGTAGTGGCTGAGGACACTGGACTCCCGCATAGCTGACTACAGGTCAAGTCCCAGGCCTGCCAGCTTGCTTTCTCACTTTCTCTCGCTCTGGCTCTGTCCCTCTTCAGTCCAATTAATTAATTAATTAATTAAAAATACATAAACTAATACTTTTAAAAACAGCTGGGGAGAGAAATGGAGGGGTGGGGCATTTGTGGGACAGCGAGAAAGGTTATTGTCTATTGAGGATGATGTGTAGAGTATTCCCAACTAGACTGGGGACGCATGTATACATGTTAGAATATTCACTTTGCAAGCTAAGTGATTGTGTAAAAATACATCGAAATAAAATATATTAAAATACAGTGAGTTGATGTAAAGTTAACACACAGAAAATCATGACAAAATGATAGTACAGATGGTCCGTATGGTAAACAATCAGAAAAGTGGGAGACTGGCTAACTGCAGAGAAGGCACTTTCCCGGGCAGAGTGAGGTCTTTTTCCCTCTCTGGTTTAGGAAGAAGTCAGGGGAATTCAGGGAGGACTTCCTGAGAGAAGTGACACCTGGTCAGACTCTCAAGCAGCTTGGTTTAGACCCAGAACGGTACCCTGAATGAGGACTGGGGTTAGCTTAGCGTTAGGTAGGGATTTTGTTCTCAGTTCTTAAAAAATGATACATAAATTATATATATATATATATATATATATATATATATATATATATATATATATATATATATATATATATATATATATATATATATATATATATATATATATATATATATATATATATATATATATATATATATATATATATATATATATATATATATATATATATATATATATATATATATATATATATATATATATATATATATATATATATATATATATATATATATATATATATATATATATATATATATATATATATATATATATATATATATATATATATATATATATATATATATATATATATATATATATATATATATATATATATATATATATATATATATATATATATATATATATATATATATATATATATATATATATATATATATATATATATATATATATATATATATATATATATATATATATATATATATATATATATATATATATATATATATATATATATATATATATATATATATATATATATATATATATATATATATATATATATATATATATATATATATATATATATATATATATATATATATATATATATATATATATATATATATATATATATATATATATATATATATATATATATATATATATATATATATATATATATATATATATATATATATATATATATATATATATATATATATATATATATATATATATATATATATATATATATATATATATATATATATATATATATATATATATATATATATATATATATATATATATATATATATATATATATATATATATATATATATATATATATATATATATATATATATATATATATATATATATATATATATATATATATATATATATATATATATATATATATATATATATATATATATATATATATATATATATATATATATATATATATATATATATATATATATATATATATATATATATATATATATATATATATAT
>NW_006159827.1:3739000-3751500 GCF_000334495.1 Tupaia belangeri chinensis | reverse complement strand
AGAGTGAGACAGAGAAAGGGAAAGGGAGAAAGCAAGCAGCCAAATCTAAGACCCAAACTGTGGTAGGCCATGTGGGAGTCCAGCGCCCCAACCACAATGCCACCTGCTGGCCCCAAGCATACTGCCCTTGTACTCTCAAATGAGAATCATACTACTATACTATTTCCTTCACTCTAACTTGGATGGACATCTTTTTTAGAACTCTCAGCGCACTTTCTCAAAGAGCGCGGCAAATATCCATTACCAGCCTCATCATCGGGGCCAAAGGATACATGATGATAAAGAGCTGAAGCGACTTTCATTCAAGAAGCAACAGAAACCACCTCTCAAACTTAAAACCCTCAGAGGACCCATTTTTGCAGCAGCAAAGATTTTGCAAAAAGTACAACCCTGTCACTCACAGACACAGAAATCGCTGGAGATTACCAGTCATTTTCATTATAGGTCATTTCAAAGGGCCTTGTTTTGCCTTGTCACTCATGTCGCTGGGACCGTGCCAAGGATGCCACAAGGGCTAAATTGGGAAGCCAGGCAGAACTGCAGATCCAGAGGATAAATCCGAGGCTTATCTGACTATTCCAGGCCAGGCAGCTTCCACCTAAGTAAGAACAGGGTAGACGGAAGGTGGGGGATCTCATCCTGCCCAAGTAGTCACGTGCATCAGAGGACACGTGATTCCTTCTGTTCCACTGTGGGATGCATTAGGTCAGCAGAAAAGTCATGATGTAGCTTGTTTCTCTATGCAAAAATGCCTCAAGGCTCCTCCAACAACCCAATGTTTCTCCAGACTCATTGGAATTGGGGAGAAAACAATTGAAAGGTCTTGCTTTCTTGTCAACTCTCCCTAACTCCTAATTTATACCACCATTCCATAGCCTACTTACACTACGTAGCATTTATCCTCTTGGATGTACCGCTGTGTCTGCCAAGAACCACTTTCTCTTTCTCACTTGTCTCAGCCTCATGTTGGCTTTGTGTAGAGTTGCCTTTTCCAGGTACCTGCCCACAACCAGAATGTCCCTGCTGGGCACCTCTATATTACAGTATGTGTCCCCCACATTTTTGTGTTGACCTATTTCATCTAATCAACCCATCTTCAGCGAGTGGTTTCTACTTAGTAGGTGCTACAGTATCCAGGATAAATCCTTCCCCCTGCAAAGCATGTGTCTTAGGGAGGAGAAAAAAATAAAGTTTATGTTTTCCGGAAATCAAAGAGCAGTACAGAGAGAGACCGTGTGTGCCTAGGGGGCGCTATTTTAGATAAGATGTCCTTGAGGAGGTGACATTTGTGATAAGACTAATGAGAAAGCATGAACCATGAGAGGATCTCTGGTTCGAGTATGCAGGGCAGCATGCCTGAAGGCATGCACGAGGCAAGTTCCAAGTGTAAGGGCCAGAGGTCGATGCAAACTTTGTGTGCACCAAAATAGCAAGAAGTCCAGTGTAGCGAATGAGCAGGAGGGTGAGAGCAATGAGGCCAGCCAGAGCTGTAGGGAGGAACCAGCCCAGGCAGTGTGAGGACCTTCGTGAAGAGGACAGTGTCTACTCTCTAGGTAAAGGGAAGCCATTGGGGAGGAGCCATCCATGCCTCTTCCAGCTTCTAGAAACCCCACTGGCTTGTAACTGCACCATGCTAATCTCTGCCTCTGCCTTGACATGGCCTTCTCCTGTGTATGCCTCTGTCCTAGTTTTCCTCTTTTAAGAACATCAATCACAGGATTAGGGTCTACCCTAATTCAGTATGGCTTCATATTACCTTGGCTGCATCTGCAAAGACCCCTGTAGCAAATGAGATCACCATGGGTTAGGATTTCGGCAGATCTTTGGAAAGGACACAATGCAATCTATAACATGGCCCCTTTAGGACTCCATGTAGCATTAGGAGTTTAGAGCTCTGGTGTAGATCCGAGTGTGAATTTCACACATACGTCTATTTTGAATGTCTTCCCTGTGGTTTCCTCATGTGCACAAGAGAAAAAAATAATACTCATTGAATAGTTCAGGGGTTAATGCCAAATAAATGCATGTTACAGGGTATAGTAATTATTAAAACTGTTGAAGAAAGGTATCAGGATAGAGCTTGTCTCTGGGCTGCCCCTGGTAGGAAGGGCCAGGAATGGAGTTCTCTTAGCAATGGCTTAAGTTGCCATGAGCCATCTGCCCACCCAGTGCCTGGCCCCTAGAAAGTAGAGGCATGCATTTTATAAAAAAGCTAAACAAAAAGTAGAACTTTCCTTTTTTTTTTAATTATCAAAAGATAGGTGTACTTGACAGAGATAGAGAATAGGAGAAAGCAAGCATGGGACATGGCCACGGTGAAATCCCTTCTCCTTCCTCTCTCCATCCTGTCAGGATTAGGGACACACATGTGCAGGTGTGTAGCATCTTTCAAACTGCCAGGCCAGGATCTGAGCCACGGCTGGCCATGTGCAATCTGGCTACCTTAACCACTAGGCTACGGGGCCAGCAAAGAATGGCATTTCTCATAACTCTGCACAGCATCTCATCTCTTCTTTCCTGAGATTAAGCAGAAGGAGCCTCTGCGTCAGTCCTGCTCTTGCCGGATTAGGGAGTAACATCAGTCTCTACTAAGCATTCATTTCTGTGGTTCAAATCCTATTTCTGTGAGTAGATATTGCCAATGTGATCTAGGGAAGGAAGCTGAGATGGGAAACAAAACACCTTGCAGATCCATGCCATCCAGAGAGCGTGACATGATCCTGACTGTTTTCATAAAGAAATTAGACTTGGGGAGAAAATATTTGCACACAATCTTCTTACACATGCATAGTGTAACCTAGGAAAATGGAGGCAACCATGTTAGTATGTCAAACCAAAGAATAAAATCCAACCTGCATCTATCTCATGTAACTTTCTCTGACTTAAATAGTCCCATGGAAAGTGCCAGTTCTCCTCTCAATGCTGTGCGCCGATAAGGCCAAAAGTGATAAATGGAACCTGACAGTGATGTCAATTTCTAGAAATGTCCCCGCATGCCTGGCTGGATTTATTCAGTGCTTGGTCTCTGGACCTGCTGGTATCAGCAGTATCAGCATCACCTGGGGCTTGTTAGAAATGCATAAATTTAGGTGCCACCCCAGATGAACTGAGTGGGAATCTACATTCTACAAAGATCCCCAGGTGGTTCACATGCACGGTCCAGTGTGAGGAGTGCTCTTTGGGGTGAGTTTGATCTCCCAGTCTGCCTCTTGTGTGTGGGTACCCAGTTGGCAACATGACTAGTTGTTCAAGTCACCCACACACAATTCCTTCTGAGCATAAACTCCTCTAACAACAGATTGGATCTTTTTCAGAGGTTATGTCTCAAGTCACTGGTCCATTGGTAGAGACAATGAGGAGGGGCTTCTGAACTAGTGTGTAACTTTGCTGCCACCTGCAAAGGTTTGTAGGGGGAAAATATTACATCAATCTTGTGCAAAGGCCGATGGCACTGAACAGTCACCCAGCTGGTGGCTTCTCTTCCTAGCCAGAGCAATGGCTGAACCTAGGCTTCTCCGTGCCAAAAATATGGCATTCAAGGCTCTCCCAGGACCACAGACATGCCTTCTGATTTAGAAGAGAAATGGCCTTTTCTCTCATCTTCTGCTTCAGTGAGTTTTAAAGGGTTTCTCACCAAATCGCCTGAAAGGGAATTCTGCAACCTTAGCTATCAATACCAGAACCCTGTTTGAGCTCGTTACTTCCTTTTCTTCTGTTCAAGGGTCAATGGTCTTCACATCCAATCTATTGTGACTGGACACTTTGCCCATTGATCGATCAAGCTGCCACCTTCACTCGCTCTTTTGTTACACTATAAACACCCCCACAAATACAGGTCACCTGGAAACTAAAGGTAACATAATCTCCAACATGAATGATCCATCATTCTACTTTATTGAGAAAATAAGTTAATCAAAACTTGTTTAACCTAAGTGAATGGATGTCAACTATCTGCCCCTAACAAGTTACAATTTTTATATACTCAAGTTTAAAAAAAATTTTTTTGCACTCACCAGAGAGGAGAGAGAGGGAGGGAGAAAAAGAAAGCACCCTCACAATGGAGTGTGGTCACACTGCCATCCCTTCTCCTTTTTTCTATCCTGTTGGGATTTTGAGCATATACGCACATGTGCCTGGTGTGTTTTTCAAGTTGCTAGGGCCAAGACTCAAGCAATGCTTGGCCATGTAGGATCCATCTTCACCAGCTGCTCAATTTCCTACAGACTGTGTTAGCAGTACATACACATTGAGTATGAAGCCATTGTGGCCAGCTCACTGAGGCATCTCTTCATCATTTCAATGAAAGTAACTCACTCTGTCCATTCATTCCTGTTCCTTTAAATACTAGACCTTCTTTCTACTTGTTTTGCGCTAATCCTGCGGTTTCCATTCATCTTTTTCTTACTGATTCATAACAATGATTTTGAACAAAGAACAAGTAAATGTAAAAGGTGTGTGTAAGGAGACTGTCTCTTTAAACAAAGTTTCTTGCAAGCTAACAGAAAGTGCATTTGGGGAGAAAAGCCACACAACAAATTTCTACCCACAGTCATTAGTGAAATATTGTATACCCTTCCTGGAAAATATTTCAAGGAATGAGCAAATCCTAATATAAATAAATTGCTTCTGCTATAAGTATTACTTATAACCTAACTGCTCTCTGTAGCAGTAAATATTTCCTTAGGTATAAGAGCCTCATGGAGATTCGTTACATA
The DNA here is from genome assembly GCF_000334495.1 of Tupaia belangeri chinensis. Taxonomy (NCBI): domain Eukaryota; kingdom Metazoa; phylum Chordata; class Mammalia; order Scandentia; family Tupaiidae; genus Tupaia; species Tupaia belangeri. Next base: position 3,746,785 of record NW_006159827.1, on the reverse strand, counting down.
ATTTACTAAAGTAGTTAAGTAGCTCTATCTGCTGAGAGATTACAGCACATTAAATATGACCAATTTCTATTTGAGAGGCATTTTAAGGTTCTTAAAACTAGATACATCATGTATCTCATGTCAGCATCACTTGCACTTAAAGATGACATTTTGTGCATTCAATTTAAGAAACTATAACAAGAAAATACTTTTTTTCTGAATAGATAATAACTTACTAGACCGTGATTAAGTAAGAATAATTAAAGAGCATTCCAGACCATAAAATCTTTCAGAGGAAGGAGAATATTTTCTTTGTCATTGAAATAAAATGAGGTGATTTCTAGTGAGAAAGAGGAACCCAATGGGAAGACTGGCTGGGCCCACTGCAAGGTCTCGAAGGGCAATATCTTTGTATTGCTTACTAGACAACCGAGGGATGTGACTAGTTATTTTCAGTTGTGTCTTTGTCATCAACCCATATATAAAAGCTGAGGGCAAGCCTTGTGGAAGATCTGTTGTGCCACTTGACAGAATAGAGGTAAGGAAAGCACCAAGGAAGGAGAAGATTTTTCTAAAACTTATGATAGAGCTGGCTCAGTTGTCCTTTTGAGGCCTTCTACTCTGGAAGCCAGCCTCTGGTCTAATTTCTCTGGAACTTATGAAAGAAGAGCAAGACAAGGCTTTGAAAGAAAATCAAAGAAAGACATGGCTCTGGACTCCTATCTCTCAACTCATAAGAAGAGGAAAATCGGATCTTCCCTAATCCCAGAGCACCTGCTCTTTCTAATAACTTCTAGAAGGCTCTACTCCTTGGGTCTGTGGTATCATGTAATGCCCTAAAGCAGACGTTAGACCCAACAGCTACATGCTCATAGTGATGAGCTTCTTACTGCCCTTGAACAAACATCCAAGAAGCTCTAAAAATACACAGCCCACACAGCACCTTTGTCTCTAGTGAGGATTCTCAAGAGATGCTCTTCTGATGCCTGGGACTGGACAGCTAACACTATGCTATAGCTTAACTTGCATAGTGAAACAGCACCCATGCCACAGCTTGACATGTAAGTAGACTGAGAACCACCTCTATCTGTAAGATGGTCTTTTGTGAGCAAACCTGAGTTCACGAATCTCCTACAGCTGTAGAAGCATCTTACATTATAAAGGAATTCAACACAATTCTTACTACATGGACAGCACCTCTGTGGCAATTAAAATAATTTACTTCTGTATCCTATCTCCTACTGCGTGTCTGACAAAGTAAAAAGCAGTGGAGAGAGGAGAAGGCAACACATGGATATTTACCAGGGACGAACATAATAATATCAGGTTGTCGGGAAAGTCATGATGTATTTTTCTATGTCTATACAAGCATGTGTAATGACTTTTCTGATGGCCCCACAGTAGTTAAGTGCTTATTAAATGTTTACTATGTATTTTACTTGCACAGTCCTCAGAATCACTCTGAGTATTTTATCATTATCCACATTGAAAAGTTAAGTAAACCAAAGTACAGAAAGCTTAACCCGTTGCCCAAAGCCACACAAAGGGTAGCAAAGCAGGGATTCGAACTCCCACACTCTAGCTCCAAGTCTCGCTTATTAACCCCCACTTATATACACCCTACATATACAGACACAAATAACCTGGAATTGCAAAGCTGCACATTCAGCCTTCTATTGTCTCTATAAAGTTTCTTCACCTCCCACTACATGTTCTCTCTTTTCTTTCTTTCTTTTCTACCTTGCCCAAAAAAGAGACTGCAAAGATCCAGCCCGCTCCACTAAGCCAGATCTGTCCAGTGTCACAGACCAGCCTACTTCCTTCCTAAAACCCCATCAAGTCTTAGATGCAGGTATCTAAGAAAATCCAAGACCTATTGCTAGTTCAAGGTCAGGGTCTTGGCCAATACAGAGCTCAGGGTCGTGTTCCTGCCATGAGTGATGCGTCCCTAGTTCACAGACACATGGCCGGGTCATATGCTCATCCATTCACATCCTGCTAATAACCAGCAATCTGCCTCTTCCTCACAGCCCACTGTAAACTGCCTGCTCTTCTGGCTACCAATTCCCCACACTCGTTCTCTAATTACCTCAGGGCTAGGATCCCTTTATTGGCCTAATTTCCATTTCTTTCTCCCTACAGAAAATAATACTTCTCAGAATGTAGATTATAGTCTGTAAATTGAACCTTCTCCAATACCACTTCCAGCAAAAGTGATACCAATGTATAGGACTTCACGCGTCAACCTCTCCAAGCCTGGGGCGTGGACTGGGAAGTGGGCAAATGTCTGATAGATTTTAGGAAACAGAAAACGTAGCATGGACAAAGCAGTCACAGACTGAGTTTGCTCAGAGAGTGTCACATGACACAGAAATGGAATGAAATCCTGGTACAACTCGAATATCTAAGACAGTTCATTTGGACATCCGGATCCTGCGGGTGGAATGCTGCTGCTGAGTGATTTTATTTTTATGGTTGGCTGTGTTACAGAAATTGATATTTGGGCTGTATTTACAGGGCATCAAAACAGCCAGTTGAAAAGTAAGCAGATTCATTCAAACCAATTCCAGTAACACTCTGATTAAGTAGTGAGCAAGGGAAAGCGGGTGCTTGAGATTTATTCAATTTTCTGGGTGACTTCAGGTTACTTGATAACCTCTCTTTCTCTCGTGGCTGCGATTCTTATTTTCAAAAAAGCTCCACACTGTTTATTTGGTGAAGCATGAGGAGCAGTATTTTACCTTCTCTATGTTCAGGAAGGAATTCTGAAAGGACCTTGGGTTGATGTTTCTGACCATAGGTGCTAGCCGCACAAAGATGCTGAGTGTGGAGACCAGCAGATGGCATATGTCACTAGACTCCCACATAGCCAACCACGGTTCAAGTCCCAGACCAGGTGGCTTGAAAAATCATGCCTGACACATGTGCACGCATACTCAAGATCCAGGGAGGAGAAGGGACTATGGCATGGCCATTTTCCCTGGGGGTGGGGGGGGGGTGATTTATCACTTTCCTTCTTACTGTCTCTCTCTCTCTAGTGAGCACACATGCACTATGGCAAAAACCTTAAATAAATAAATAAATGAAAATTCTAAGTATGGAAGGCCAGAATATTGGGTACCTTTCTGGAGCGTTCTTAATTTCTCAAATTCATACAGTTCTTTCCCATCCCTCTTTTCAAAATAGCAACTTTTGACCCATTTCTTTTTCTTTCCCATCTAAATATGAATGAATTATAGGTGTGCCAATCTGGGTTTTTGTTTTGAAATCACCAAATAATACAAAATAATTTCAAAACATTTATTCTTAAACAACAATACTTTTTTTTTTTTCCTGGCCAGTAGACAGAACCATAGTATAATCTTACTGCTGATTATAGTTTTAGAAAGGTACAATCAGGGTGACTAGAAAATCCTACTGGCAACTGTGGAAGGTCCAAAAACTGCTGGTTTTTTTTTTTTTTTTTTTTTTAAAGATTGAAATGAACCAACCAACTACAGGGTCTTTACATTATAAATGTTTCAGTCTATTACCTTTTTGAATTGGTCTTTGCAAAGGCAAAAGGGGCTACCGGGTGGCATGGTGGTTAAAGGTAGACTCTCCATGGCCGACTGTGGTTCAAGTCCCAGAGCTGGCAGCTTGCTTTCTCATTTTCTCTCTTTCTCTCTCACATGCTCTTTGTCCCTCTTCAGCCAAAATTAAAAATACATAGTTAAATAATTTTTTTAAAAAAGCAATTGATGTATTGTTCCAATGTAGAAATTACAAAAAGCAAAATAGAAACCTGATTTCAAATACAAGGTGACCAAAGATAAATCAAAGTCCTTTCCCATCAACCCCTGTCATGTCTTTGTTTCTGGATGTCTCTTGGCGACCCGTTGCTCCTAGGACGATGGCCCGTCAATACTGGGAATAGAGTCAGTGCTGGATGGAAATGGGGTTCTGTGCCCCGTGTGAGCTCTTCCAGAGGTGGGGGAGAGAGAAGGGTCCTCAGGATAGGCAATTCCACCCAGGACGCTTGTTGTAAACAGAGCTCTGCTGTCCACTTTCCAAAAGCTCTTGCCGTGTGTCACCAGCTCTCGCTCACTGGCATCGACACACACATAGGACCTCACCGCCACCAAACCCTGCCACTCACTTCTCCCCTCCCCTGCCCTACAGTATTTGCTTTTTCTAATATGCAGAGGCACGCAAGAGCACTATCTCTGATGGGAAGGTTTCTAGCGATTCAGTCGTGGGCTTTAGGGTCAGATGACCTGGCTCTGCCAGTGTGGCCTCACTTAACTTCCCTGTGCTTCTATTTTTCCATCTGCAAAACGGGACAATAAAGCACCTTCTCAGGGGGCTGGTGAGGTAATTTATATATAACACTTCATACCATGTCTGAGCACAGGAAGTGCTCCAAGTATTAACCACAAATATGGTGAAGGAAGGCAGCCCATGGCACAGTGGTTAAGGTGGTTGGATCCCACACAGTCAACTAGACAGTTCAAGTCCCAGATCTGGTAGCTTTAAAAACACACCAAGTACATGTACATATGTGCCCCAATCCTGAAAGGGAGAGAAATGGAGGAGAAGCCACTCCTGGGGGACCATTCCACAGTCAACTAGACAGTTCAAGTCCCAGATCTGGTAGCTTTAAAAACACACCAAGTACATGTACATATGTGCCCCAATCCTGAAAGGGAGAGAAATGGAGGAGAAGCCACTCCTGGGGAACCATTCTCTATGGGGAAGGAGATGTGTTCTCACTTTCCCTCTCTCTTTTTCTGTCTCTCTAGAAAGCACTCACAGAAAATTTTAAAATATATACATGTCTATAAATATATATTTCTATATAAATTTATTGTTATTATATATTACATATTATAATCTATATAAAATAGATTTGCATATATAAATTTAAATTTACATATAAATATATAAGTATATGTTTATATGTATATATACATAAGTATGCATATACACACATATGTGTGTATATATATGTGTGTGTGTGTATATGTACACACATATACATAAGGCAAATTCTCATTCATCGGCCATTTCAAATAATAATCTTCTTTTCCATTTCTTTTTTCATAGAGGGTATGGTGTGTGCATGACAGAGAGAAAGCACCCCCACCTCCAATAGGGCCTTGTCATGCCATAGTATCCTTTCGCCCATGTCTTACCCGTCAGGATCCTGGGTACCCCTGTAACTGCTGGTTGTGTTCTTCAAGTTGCTGGGGCCGGGATTTGAACTGCAGTCAGGCATATGCCATCCCACTTCCTCTATGTAGCGCCTAACTGCTGCACTCCATGACTGGCCCCTCACAGCCCATAAGGCTTGTTCAACATCTTCCAATACTTTCCTTTTCTGTGCATCGTTCTTACCATGGAAAATAGAAACTTGTAAGTAACTGCTTGATCATAAGGGAGCGTGAGGGCTGGTGACAAAAGTGAAGGCCTTGGAATAAGGCAGCCCTGGAAAGTGCAGAGAAGGTGGTTCCCAAGCCTACACGAGAGCCTAGACCTGAAAACATGGCATCAGTGGAACGCAGCCGAAAAAGAGAGACCATTACTCACTTAGACACCAGAGGTTTAGAAATTGAGACAGCTCACCTACACCACACCAAGCATCATGGTAGAAATAAAAATAATAAAGGCTGGGACCAGCAGATAACGTAATGATTATGTCGCTGAACTCCCACATAGTCAACCACAGTTTGAGTCCCAGACTCGGTGGCTTAAACTCACGTTGGGCGTGTGTGCGTGCGTGCCCAAGATCCCCAGAAGAGGATGGAGGAGAAGGGATTGCACTGGGCCATCCCACCAGGGGGATGATTTTTCTTTTTCTGTCTCTCTGGTGAGAGCACATGCCCTATAACAAAAATCTCTTTAAAAAAGAAACAATGAAAGCCAGAAGCCACCCAGGGTTTATAGCATGGCCATCTCCCCCAGGGGTGGGGGCGTGATTCCTCACTTTCCTTCTCGTTGTCTCTGTCTCACTCTCTCCGGCAAGTGTACATGCCTTAACGCAAAAAACCTCTAATAATAATTTTTTTTAAAAAATAATTGTGTTGCAGTCACTAAGAACAATGGAAATTTCTCTAAAAGTAAAATAATTCTTTAGCCAAACTCTATTATGTAGAGATAGATGGCCTCTTCTATACTGAAGTTAATGAAAATCTGCTGAATTGTTTTCCTGTATTTTATTTGCAAATACATAGTCCACCTATACACCATCACACGGTCTAGGAACCCCCCCCCCACCAAAGGTCTAAGTGACCGTGTTGAAGCTCAAGCTCAGAATTTAGACCTTTCTAGTACATAACAGCAAAACTGGCAAGGCTGATTCTCACGGTAATTTCACACTGAGGTGACATCCTGTGAATGCCATCCATCCTCTAGAAAAGGGGGCTTCAGCTGAGTTTAAATAGGGTCACTCTTCTGAACTGCGTTGTCTTATATAAATGACTAGCTTCTTTTTAAAGTGTATTCCTTTTGAGAGAGACAGAGACAGAGACAGACAGAAAGGAAACCTCAACGAAGACTTCACGCCACAATCCTCACCCAGCCCTGCAGCCAGTCACAGGTACACCTGTGGGTGTGTCCAGCATGCAGACGCAGGCCCAGGCCCCAAACCTGGAGCCCTGCATCCTGGCACCTGCTCTGCCTGAGCCACAGCAGCAGGGCTGGGGACTAACTTTTGATGGGGACAGTCAGGATGCTGGAGCCATGAAAGAGATGGAGGTGGTGCTGGGGGTGGCAGTGAGGATGGTGATGACGCCGGTACTTGAGCAAGTAACTGCTGTGCTAAGCACTTTACATACATCGTCACACTGGGTCCTTCTGATGTCACTAGTGGGTCCTGACTTTGCTGCTGATTTAAGGACAAGGAAACAGGCTTAGAGCTCTCTCACTGGATCTCGGCTGGGAGAGCAAGGCCGAGACTGAAATCCAGGCAGTCTGACAAGAGCAGCCTCACGTCAACCAGCGTCATGTCGTCTGCCACACCAGAGCCCCCCATGATGCTATCTGGGGAATGTAAAGGTTGGCCAGTCTTCGACTTTTTTTTTTTTTTTTTTTTTTTGTCATAACCTTTTCTTCTCACTGTAAAGAGTGGCCTGTGAAGACTGCTTACTTCCGAGTGCTTCCCCAAGGCCCAAGCAAAGACTCCATTTCTTCTTCAAAATGTCTGTCCACACTGGGTCTCCTGAGCGCAGGAAGGGCAGTACGGAATGTCGGGTTAAATGTCACCCTCCAGGCTCTGCTGTCAGGGGTCTCGCCACCTGTAGCCATGCATCTCAATCCCGCGCAATCTCAACACCCATGCCGCCGATTCCGTCCTCAATACTCCTCGATCGTGTCTCAGAAGTCACTGCTTCCTGTGACACTCTCGGTGTTCATGGGAGCTGGGGAGATGGAATTTCAGAGAAGAAATCCGAGGGGAGAAAGTGCCAGAGATAAACTAAGTAAGTGACAGAGATGGCGTCCATGGCGTCCTAGACTTCCGCCCAGCCCCGCCTGGGGCAGAGGAAGCAGCGAGAACGTCTGTAGGAGGAGCATCGTCTCTGGCCCTGACGTCAGCCCCTCTGCCCTTAGCGTGCTCTGGCTTTCTCAGAACCACGCTGTGGGGGCCAGCAGACGGCTGTGTCGCTGGACTCCCGCGTAGTCAACACGGTTTGAGTCCCAGACCCAGTGGCTGAAAACATACCGGGTGCATGTGCATGCGTGCCCGAAATCCCAAGAGGAGAATGGAAGAGAAGGGCTGGCAGTGTGGCCATCCCCATGTGGAGGGGGGTTTCTCTTTCTTTTTCTCTT
>NW_006159827.1:3726013-3738969 GCF_000334495.1 Tupaia belangeri chinensis | reverse complement strand
TCTCTCTCTCTCTCTCCCTTTTTTTTTTTTTTTTTTTTTTTGGAGAGGTGAACTGCAGTCGACTACGTGGGAGTCCAGCGACATAGCCATTACGCTAACTGCTGGTTCCCAAAAATCTCTTAAAAAAATAAAACCACCATATTTCAGAAAAGGTGTAGATTAATGAAATGACACTGGATTTGTTCCTCAACCTCTCTAAGCCCCAGGCTTCCTTTGGTCAAATAGGGAGAATACTGGCACGTCCCTTGTGGGGTTCACCGTGAGCATTCCGAGGGTTTGTGAATATAAATGCCTAACACAGACGCCAGCACGTTTTAAGAGCTCAGCTAATGCTACCACATCAGGACACAAGTGCTGGTACTGGGCTCGGTATCATTCGGGCTCCACGATGAACCTCTTAACATGACCTATACTTAACTTCGTAAATAAGAACTATGAAAAGAAGACATTTTTCTTTTTTTTTTTTTAATTTAGTTGGGGGGTTTTTTTTTCTTTTTTTTTTTTTTTTTTTTTTTTTTTTTTTTTTTTTTTTTTTTTTTTTTTTTTTTTTTTTTTTTTTTTTGCCATAGCACATGGGAGCTTGCTGCAGAGAGATAAAGTGACAATGAGAGAGAGAAAGTGAGAAATCACCCTCAGTGGGGATGGCCATGCCACAATCCCTTCTCCTCCATTCCTCTCCTGGGATTTTGGGTACACACGCACACACACCTGGTGTGATTTTCAAGCTGCCAGGTCCAGGGCCCAAACCATAGCCATATGGGAGTCTAGTGCCTTAACCACCATGCCACCTGCTGGCCCCAAAAAGGAAACATTTTTAAATGCCTCATGATTTGAATAGTAAAGACTCACCTCACAGAATTAGTAAAATTGTGTAAGTTAGACCCCCTTTGGGACTGAACAGGTTGTTTGGGGGTTGGGTACCCGAAAGCTTCCCGCGAAATGTGGAACGTAGTGTGATTGGCTGCTAAGTCTATCTGATAACCAGTCAGAGGAAGCCAGACCCCACGTGCTTATACAATTATTAGCCATAGCACACCCGGATAGCTTTGGTAGCAGTCATTCTGGTACAATCGGTTTGCCGTAGGGCAGGCGGCACCACGTCCAGTGGTGTGGTAGAGCCAGTGTGGTAGTTGTCCCTGGTTTTGCATTATCAATGCAGGTGAGGATCAGTTCTCACCTAAAATATTGAGTGGTGGACAGAGGATAACCCCCCGCTGATCTAACTGACATTCGTCAGGAGCTAGCCCACTTATTACACCAAAATGGATAAAAGCAATACACCAATACATGCACATTTATCAGCTCCACCAATTGATTTTGCAAATACCAGAGCGCGGCAGGGAGGGTTCCGAGAATCCACAGTGACCAGTTCTGACACAGCATGGAGGAGACACGGACGGAGTGTCAGGGCGGCGGCCATTGACTACGTAGATGAGATTAATTCTCTACCATTAGAAACCATCCTTTTTTGTCATAACAGAAACTGTCAAAGCCCTGCTTTTCCCTTTGGATCCAGTTGGCTCAGACAACCTCTCCAAGCACGACTTTTCAATATCGCACTTGCCCCAAGATGGCAGGGAGGTCAGGATGGCAGTGTGAGTGGGTCAAAGCGGAAACATTGGCCAGGACTTGACAGATCCCATTTTCGATGAACGGATGGGACGCACTAGGTGCTCTGACATCTCCTTGAACCTCAAGGACAGTGTCTAAAAACCAACCAGTTCGTTTAGTGTAGTCATATAGGCGGGCTGACCTTCTGTTTTGAAAAGACCCCTTTCTGTCAAGATAAAAGTAGGTCCAAAAACACTCCCAGGGATAAGACGCATCAGAGCTAAAATACATTGCGCATAGATTTTAGGAAACACTATTCTAAGTGCTTCATACATTAACCCCTTCTGTCCTCATAACCACCCTGGAGATGGCACTCTGAGATGCCCAGAAAGACTGCCTTGAGAGCATTCTTTCTTCTTCTCCATTTTTTTTCTTTTTTTAAGACACTTTTTGCTACAGGGCATGTGCACTTGCCAGAGAGACAAAGAAACAGAAAGCGAGAAATCACCCCTCCAAAGGGGATGGCCATGCCACAATCCCTTCTCTATTCCCCTTTTGGGATTTTAGGCATGCAAGCACATGCACCCGGCGTGAGTTTTAAGCTGCCGGATCCGGGACTCAAACCGTGGTTGACTACATGGCAGTCCATTATGCCATCTGCTGGTCCCAAGAGTGTTATTTCTTAGCAGCTGATGATATGTGACAAAGGTAGGAAAGCACCGCAAGTTACAAAGCATTCATTTTGTTTGTAGACAGGGGGCCCTCAACTTCTGATTGTGAAACTTTTCATTCAGAGAAGTCAAAACAGGAGTAGCGTACTCATGACTGAGATCCGACAGCTCTCGCTGTTTCGCTATATTCACTCCCTCTCTGCCTATGCATCTTTGTGCTGTACTATTTAAGGTGAGCTATAGACATGGTGATAATTCACTTCAAAATATTTTAGTTTATCACAAAATACAGACATCCTCCCACATAACTTGAATCCATTATCACATCTAACCAAGTTAACAGGAGGTGGTAATAGTATTTAAGAAGAAGACCACAGTCTCATTTCTTCAGGTCTGTTTCTTGTTTTCTTTTTGTTTTCTTTATTTCATGAGAGAGAGAACGCAACACCTGAACCCCTAATAGGGTCTTCCCATGAGTCATGAGAGAACACAAGACCCGAGCCCCCTAACAGTGATCCTACTCTGAGGCTTCCAGCCAGCCAGGATCATGGGCATCCCCACAGGCACAGTGAGGGTGCTCAAGTCACAGGTCACCCCGGAACCTCAACTCCTGGCCTTCTCACGCGGCCCCAGGACTGTCGGCACTGCCCTACTGCCTGCACTGCTATGGTTTGATCTCATCAGGGTTTCTTGAGCCTCCCGATAGAAGAAAATGCCTCTGATTCTTCTCCAGATCCATACCTTTAATCCAACTAACTGCTCACTTCCACAGACCCCCGCAAAATTCCAGTGATCAGAATTCCAATCTCGTGGGAGAATTCCTCCTTATATCACAAGTGGTCTGGCCTTGGTCTAGCCTTGCAAATAAAGAAAAAAGGAGGGGTAAGGAGAGGTCCATTAGACAACTCGGTGGCAAACACAGTATGTTTAAGGAAAGGTTGTAAATCATCCATTTAAAACTATTAACTGGGACCAGCAGCTGGCATAGTGGTTAAGGCACTGGACATCTGCATGGCCGACGAAGGTTCGAGTGCTGGACTTGACAGCTTGAAACTCACACCAGGCCCACATGTGTGTATGGCCCAAATACATGTGTGTATGCCCAAAATCCCAGAAGGAGAATGGAAAAGGGATTATGGTGTGGCCGTCCCCCTCTCCCCAGCACACTCACCCAGGGAGTGATTTCTCACTTTCCTTCTCACTGTCTCTGTCTCTCCAAGTGAGCACATGCACCCTGTGACAAAAACCTTTAAATAAATAAATACAAATAAATTAGGAACTAGGGTTGGCTCCATGGCATAGTGGTAAGGTGCTGCTCAGGAGAGGTCTGGTTCTTCCTAGCGACTGAGACACATCAGGCGTGCCAGTGAGTGCCCAAGCGGATGGGCTGCAGGGCTGGAGGAAGGAGACTGCAGCATGATCAGACCCTGTGCCAGTGCTGCCTTCTCCCCCCACCTCCCACCCGTGCATGCACTCCACCATATAAACAAAAAATCTATAAATAAAATCAGGAATTTGACAGATCTCCCTAAGAATTTTTAAGTAGTCTTAGACTTAAATCTAATATATTTACTGAACAGCCAACATCACTCTACCCTATCCTATCTTGATTTTTCTCTGTTTTTAACAGGGATTATTTTGGTATAGGGCACAGGTGCTGGCTAGTGATAGTGAGACAGAGAGATAGAAAGCAAGAAATCACCCCCTGGGGGGATGGCTACGTCACAATCCCTTCTCCTCTTGGGATCTTGGGCATGCACATACATGCATCCAGTGTGAGTTTGAAGTCACCGGGTCCGAGACTCGAACCAGGGTTGACTATGTGGGAGTCCAGCGACATAACCATTACGCCATCAGCTGGTCCCTCCCACCTTGATTTTAAACTCACTGCAAGGAAGCAAACGGGCAGTGATGATGGAGCATGAAGATGGAGAGGGCAGAAAGCGTGTCCACAGAGAGCACTGGAGATGAACTGGAGAACCACAGGGGCCCCACATGGGCGGGCACGGACTGCACTGCTCTGCTTGGCCATGGCACCGGAAGTCATAGATCCCAGCTTGCCGGTATTATCTACTCTTTGGATTTCTATCTCAGGGAGAAAGAAAAACAGGAGCAAGGACAGATTTCAATTAGTCAGACCCAGTCCCTTTCTAGCTCTGTAGCTGCTTTTTTCTACTATTGACACTGACCATCATCATACAGTTGATTTTGATTACTTACAGATTCTGTATTTGCAAATCCTCCTACTCGTGAAAATTAACTTTGTACCTCCAAAATCAATACTTGGCGGTACTTTTACAGCCATTCACAGACGTATCCAGACATGGAGATTCCCTCTATTTCTTCCTCCAACTGAGCCCGAGTGGAACATCTCCAGCCATAACCAATTTCCAGCACCCCCCCTTGATCGCTCTAGTAGAAGCTACATCAACAACTCAGGCATGTGATGGTTAGGAGCTGTCCTCCCCACCTCTATCATTCCACTGTGTTTTTCTACTTCCTTCAATGAAGAGGCGTGGTTATTGAACATTTACTACTTTCTGTGACTGAGTACATAGAAGAACTGCCCGACAGCCTGGAGGATCAGAGGACATACACACTGGAGGCAGCAGATGGGGAGAGCTATCATGTTTCTAACCGCTTTGCATCTATCTCAGAAAGGGGGAGGAGAATCCTAAGCCAAGGCAGGAGGGGTTTTATTGTTTTGTTTTTAGGAGGTTTTTGCCTTAGGGCATGTCCATTCTCCAGAGAGACAGACAGAGAGAGAGAGACCTTGAGAGGAAAAGTGAGAAATCACCCCCCATAGGATGGCCATGCCACAATCCCTTCTCCTTCTGGGATCTTGGGTATATACTCACATATGTCCAGCATGAAGCTACCAAGTCTGGGACTCAAACCACAGTTAGCCATGTGGCAGTCCAGAGATGTAACTGCTATGCCATCTGCTGGTGCCCAGAGGCAGGAGGTTAATGGACAATCAGACAGAGACATGAGCTGTGTCAAGAAAACCCAAACCAAGGAGTGATCAGTTATTTATACACGGAGCACTGGGTTCCGCTACAAGACCTGTGGACACAGCGATGATCCGGACAAGATAAGTCAAGCTCATTCCACAGGGAGGCAAGAAATAAATTGAAATATAAATAAGTTAGAACCCCTTAGAGAGTGATAGTGATATGTGATGAGAAATAAAGAGTTGCAGCGGCCTAGGGAGAAATTGGGAGTCAGTAAGTGCTGTTTTATAGATGGAATCAAGAAAGGCCTCTCCAAGGAGGAAGCGTTAAAATCGAAAGCTGAAGAAAGAGAAGATACCTTCAGGAATTTATTTTCCTAGGTCAGGAAGCTTCAGCGGTTTTTCCTCTCCTCTGAACCCACCTGTCCCTCTGAGATTTGCAGTCATAATGAAAGGCAACAGAACCAAAATTCCCAGAAAAGGACGGGGCCAGCAGGGGGCATGGTGGCTAAGGCGCTGGATTCCCACATGCTGACGGTGGTTCAAATCCAGACCTGGCAGTTTGAAAATCATGCTGGCATGTGTGCGTGCGTGCCCTAAATCTCAAGACGAGAATGGAGAAAGGACTGTGGCCGTCCCCCTGGAAGGTGATTACTCACTTTTCCTATCTCTCTTCTCTCTCTTTCTGGGGAGCACACGCATGGTATGGCAAAAACCTAAAAAACAAATAAACAACACAAAACAAACAAACCAAGTAAGAACAAATGGAAAAACAGCTCTGGTCTCAAAGATGCTTCTACTTGAGAATGGCCTGACTGGCTCATTTGTCCTCAACCCTAAGCAAACTGACGTTCATGACAGTAATGGCAGCCCTGTGAGACACTTGTTCCTCTAGAACCCACTGTTGTGTGTGACTAGGAAGTCCCCGACCCACACACATAGCCCTAATCATTCCATCACCTCCTCGCTAGTCTCCTTCCCCACAATTGCCACCTCTGCATCTACTCTACTTCCGATCCATTCCTAAGCCACTGTTGGAAAACTGTCTCCTTTTAAATATTAGTAAGCTCGGGGCAGCAGGTGACACACTGGTTAAGGAGCTAGACTCCCATATGGCCCAGTGCGATTCGAGTCCCAGATCTGGTGGCTTGCTTTCTCACATTCTCACTTTGTCTGTCTCTTGCCTTTTCTCTCACTCTCTCGTGAGCACACAGGCTCTATAGCAAACTTGTAAAAATAAGTATTGGCAAGCTTCTCACAGCTCATTCTCTTATCCAGAATTCTGTATGTGGGTTGACTTAGTCCCTGGCAAACTGAGTTGCATTTCCCTAGCCATTTCTTCTCCAGCAGTCTGTATATCTCCCATAAACTCTGTATTCTCCACACTATTCCAGTTTCTCCCAATTTTCTCTAAACCCTAAGGATTTTCCCAGATTGGATCTTTGCCAATGTGGTGGCCCTCCCAGGAATGGTCTTCAATGCCTATGCCCAACACCTACACCTACCTGGCAAAGTCCACAATTCACTACTCAAGATACAGTTGAATATTCTTTCTTCTTTACGCCCTTTCTCAAGTTCCTTGTGCATTTGTTTTTTTTTTTTTTTTAATTTCCCAGAGGGCATGTGCATGCTAGAGAGAGACAGAGAGAAGCGAGAAAGTGTTCCCCATGGGGAATGGTCCATGCCACAATCGCTTCTCCTCCAGCTCTCCCTCCTGTCAGGATTTTGGGCATGCACACACAGGTTCCCAGCACATTTCTCAAGCTGCCACATCTGGGACTCTAACAGCGCAGTGGGTCATGTGGGATCCGGCCCCCCTAACCAGCAAGCAACCAGCTGTTACTATCGTGCAAATGTTTTGCCCCTTCCTCCATGCATCGGTTTCTGATGCACCCCCCCCCCCCCGCCCCCTGCCCAGCTCCCGGTCAAATGGAAACCCTTTTTGCAAGGCGCCCAAGTGCACCCTCTCTGTTCCAGCCATCCCAGCCTTTTCAGATGCCATCAGTTTCCCACCTGCTAACCACACTCTGATCAGAGTATGTACAGGGCTCCCCTCACCGTCCAACCCTTCCCATCGCAGACGCCCTCCTCTCTGAACCTTGCTGTCTTTCCACGAGGAGAGCTGCCTTAGCCTGATTCCTCCCTGTGGGGCCGATGTCGTGACAGAGCTGATTCTCTACTCAGAGGTGCTGTGTTTCTGAGTGCTCCTTCCCTGCGAAACACTGGCCTGTAACTTAGAAATGACTACCCGAAGTGCATTTGCAGCCACTCGCAGACATAGCAGAGCAACTACATATTTGAATCAGTTGTTTGCAGTTGAGGCCGAACAAGGAGATGGGCTCTCACATGTAAACAAGCATCTTCTCCCTAGTCTCTTGACCATCTGGTTTTTGGCATTTTTGTGCTTTTTCTTGGTGATGTTGCTGTTTAAAGTGGCCCCTAGATATAATGCTGAAGTGCTGTCGGGTGTTCCTAAACCCAGGGAAGCTATGAAGTGCTTCATGGAGAAAATTAAGTGTGTGACAGAAGTGTCACTGAGGCATTTGCTAGCTCTGAAGCCAATGCTAATAAATTAACTGTGTGTGTGTATGTATGTGTGTGTGTGTGTATATGTGTGTGTATGTGTGTAAATATGCGTGTATGTGTGTATATATGTTTGTATATATGTATGTGTATATGTTTATTTGTGTGGGGATGTTTATCTGTATGTGTACATGTGTGTATATATGTATATGCATGTATATATGTGTATGCATGTGTGTATATATGTTTATACATATATGTGTGGGTGTGTATAAGTAAGGTGTTTTTAAAGAAACATACACAAAATGAGATATCGCGACAACTGGTCCGTAGGTATTTCCTCTAGAAGCGATGAGTGAGTCCATGTCCACTAACTCAGTGACTGCGGCAGCTTGCCGGAACTCAGCTACAGGGAGTGAGAACTCACGTCGCCTGTGGGGTTTATTTATTTATTTATTTTTTAAACACTCCATCTCCCCCAGTATGACTTAAGTTCTGCATAAGCGAGGCTCCTATTTTCCATGTAACACAGCTGTATTCCTACTGTCAAAACACATAGTAGGTAATCACCAAACACGTGAACTGTGCTGAACCCCAAGTTGTTCAAGAGACAATTTTCCCTCCCTCTGTGCCATAGTTAATAGGCAGGCTACCAGCACCCTGTGAGCTCTTAATAAATATTGTATAAACTTATAAAGGCTGAACGAGGGACCAGCAGTTAGAGCAATGGCTATGTCGCTGGACTCCCATGTAGTCAACTACAGTTCAAGTCCTGGACTTGGCGGCTTAAACTCACGCCAGGTGAGTGTGCGTGCCTGCCCAGGATCCCGAGAGAATAGAGGAACAGGGATTGCGGCGTGGCCATCCCCCCTGGGGTGTGAGTTCTCGCTTTCTGTCTCTCTATCTCTCTCTGTCTTTCTGGGCAAAACTCATCAAGCTTTTACTTTTTTTTTTTCCTGCTATTGTTCTGTTTCTCTCTCCTAGATCCTTCTAGAGCTGACAATGACTTCAGAGAACAAGGCCCTCGGGCTTGGCTTTTAGCAGGAATTTTCCATCTGAGAACACTAAGTACGACTTGGCTGCCATTTTTTCTTTTTCACTATCTCCTTATTTGTAACACTCGCCTAAAGACAGACTTCGGAGCACAGCTTCAATCTACGATGCATTATCTTACTGCAGTCATATATGCTCCAGAATGCTCACATCCGTAATACACTGAAATTGCAACATGCACAGAAATTGTTCAGCGTCCAGGCAAAGTGCAGAGCAAGGAGACGTAGCTCCTTCGACGAGTTTAGCACATCCCGGCCCCCCCGCCCCAAGGAAAATCGTATACAGTCTCAATCAAATTACACAAACTTTAACTTAGCCAAGCTTGAACACGTTTGAAGACAGCCTTGTCTATTTGCTTCAAACGCGTCTTCTAAGAATCAGGCAAACCCCGGCTTGATACTTTACATCGTAAAAGACAAATTAGATGTTTTAAAAGAAATACAAGAATGATCGTTGATTCTTTTCATGACAGCACTGAAAATTGATTTTCAATTTTAGCAAGGCTGTTTGGACCCTTCTTGGATGTGAAAAGGGGAAGAGAGAACATTATGGCTTAAAAATTACAAAGGAAACGTGAGGCGCTGTAATGACGTTAGCTTTGTATATAATCGTGCCAAGGAGGATGCCAAAAAGACGAGGAGGAAAGACAGAGGAGCGGGCAAAACTCATCAAGCTTTTACTTTTTTTTTTTCCTGCTATTGTTCTGTTTCTCTCTCCTAGATCCTTCTAGAGCTGACAATGACTTCAGAGAACAAGGCCCTCCCAGGATAAATAAATACTGACCATCGTTATATATTACACACTTTCTCAGACTGTTTAGAAAAACAACAGTCTCAGGAACCAGCAGTTAGCGTAATGGCTATGTCGCTGGACTCCCACGTAGTCGACTGCAGTTCGTGTCCCGGACCCGGTGGCTTAAAACTCACGGCGAGCACGTGTGCGTGCGTGCCCAAGATTCTGAGAGGAGAATGGAGGAGAAGGGATTGTGGCATGACCATCCCCCCTGGGGGGTGATTTCTCGCTTTCTGTCTCTCTGTCTCTGTCTGGCGAGCGCACGCACCCTATAGTGAAAACCTCTCCAAAAAAGAAAAAAAAAAAGAAAAAAAAAAACAATAGTCTCTACCAACACGACACAGTGCTAATGTTGATGGTTCACTCTGGCTGTTTTAAGAGGGAGGGAGGGAGGCCAGCAGATGGCCTAATGGTTATGTTGCTGGACTCCCACATAGTTGACTGCAGTTCAAGTCCCGGATCTGGCAGCTTAAAACTCACGCCAGGTGCGTGTGCATGCATGCCCAAAATCACGAGAGGAGGATGGAAGAGGAGGGATTGTGGCATGGCCATTCCCCCTGGGAGGTTATTTCTTGATTTCTATCTCTCTGTCTCTGTCTCTCTAGCAAGGACACATGCCTTATAGCTAAAATCGCTCTTAAAAAAAAAAAAAAAAAAAAAAAAAAAAAAAGGGGGGGGAAAAGGGGGGGGGCCAAAGAAAAAAAAAAAAAAAAAAGAATGAGGGAGGAATAGTGGGGAGGCCATGAGAGTAGAACAGGGAAGTCCAACGTGCGTGGGGAAACCGCAAAGGCTGCTGAATGAGGGACTCTGAAACTAAACAGAGTAATGCGCAGGTAACCAGGGCAGAGGAGAAGGTAGTGTGTGCACCTGCTCACGTGCTCTCTGTCATGAATAAAAGCAAAACCAAAGAGCCAGGAACGATTCCCCTGTGGTCTCTTAAGTACCGTCATTTTAATGGAGCCTGTAACAAAAACCCCCAGTTAGGAAGTTTCATAACCACAGGAAGTTTTGCTTTTTGTTCTTTTTTCATTTTGCTATAGGACACCTGGATTTGTGGGTGGGAGAGAGGTTGAGAGGGAGAGAGAGAAAGGCAGAATGGAGGGGAGAGAGAGAGAGAAAGAGAACAACCCCTGTGGGGTATGGCTATGCCACAGTCCCTTTTCCTCCATTCTCCTTCCAGTGTGCTTTTTAAGCCACCAGGTCTGGGACTTGAACTGTGCTACCAGCTGTGTGGGAGCCAGTTGCCTTAACCACTATGCTGCCTGACCACCCCCACCATTGAAATTTTGACTTGTTCGTGCCTCTAGTTCTTTTTTGGTATTTCTTATTATTTTAATTATAATGTCTAGATATCATAGTGGGCTTTTTCTACTACCTTGACTGTAGTATGGCAGTGTGCAGATTCACTGACGGCAATCCACCTGGCCCTACCTACCCTCCAGCCCCACGTCCCACCACTCTCTGAGCTGCGCATACACCTCATTGGAAACATGGTGGGCTTCTTCATGGCCCGCCTTTTAACATCCTCTCATTTTCCGAAGTTCAGGTCACACACCCCTTCCACTGAAAAGTCTCCCCAGGCTTCATACAGTACATCCCCAGCCATGACAAGTTCATTAGCCCTTGCAAAATATCTTTAAGCTCTTATCACAGGGGGACTCATTTTCGGCACTGGAACACAGGTCCCGCCATAACAGGGACTGTCCCTGACTCACTTCTGCATCGTTGGTAACAAGTGCCGTCTCTCCATTCTCTCGCACTGGATAACTGGAGTTTGCAAATACGGAGGACGGGTCACAGCAGCAGCACCGGCCTCCCGTCCACTGAACTCCCGCCTCCCTTCAGCATCATGGAGGGCTGCCTCTGGGGTTTCCTCTCAGCAGTGTGTCTGGTCTGTAACTCCATGCCTTAGTCTTCTTTTTTTTTTTGGAGAGGTTTTCACTATAGGGCACGTGCACTCGCCAGAAAAAGAGAGAAAGACCGAGAGATAGAAAGCGAGAAATCACCCCCCAGGGGGATGGCCACGCCGCAATCTCTTCTCCTCCGTTCTTTTCTTGGGATCTTGGGCACACATGCACATGCGCCCGGCTTAAGTTTAAGCCACAGGGTCCGGGATGCCAACTGCAGTCAACTACATGGGAGTCCAGCAAAATAGCCATTATGCCAACTGCTGGTCCTTCCATGCCTTATTCTTATCACATGAAGGAAGAAAAAGAAAAGGACCTGCCAACCCCTTGCTGATGGCAGAGGTAGCCCTTCTGAAATGTTCAGTAACTATCTGCTGGGCCAGGAGGAGTGCAGTGAGGAGGTGTTACCCTGCAGGACGACCCCATGGGGGGAGCCAGATCTGAGTCTGGGACATCCTGCCTCACATGAGGCACATGCATGTCCATGATCCAGGCATGGCTGAAGTGGGGGAGAGCTCATGGTGTGAAGACCTGTGGGGAGCTAGTTCTCTTTCTACATCTCTCTCATTCACAAAAAAAAGTAAATACATAAACCTTAAAGAGAATAATGAACTGGGGGCCAGAGGGGGGTGTGGTGGTTAAGGCTCCAGACTCACACATGGCCGGCTGCAGTTAGAGTCCTGAACCAGACAGTTTGTTTTTTCACTTTCTCTCTATATCTCTCTCTCTCTCTCTCTCTCTGATGAATGCACATGCCCTATAGCAAATTTTAATAATAATGAAAATTAAATAATTCTTTAAAAAAAGAACAATGAAATGATCTGAATAGGTAATGAATGAAAAGTGAACAGCTTGCAGACTCACCCGTCTGCTCTGTATGGTTAGCATATCTTAGAGGGACTGTCATTGGATAGATGTTAGATAATATTTTGTTAGATGGATGGCTGGATGGACACAAATCCAGATGTTCAAGTATTTGGACCTGGATTAGAATTAGTGGCAACGGGGGATACTAAATTATTTTACTGCCTGATGCATTTTCACACTGCCAAGTTCCTTGTGTCAAGAAGCCTAGCTGGAGCCAGACAGTAGCACGCTGTAAAGTGCAATGCGTGAGGCAATGTCATGTGGGAAGGTTCCAGGTTCAATCCCTGGGAATGCTGGGCATGCGCGTCCCTTATAAGCCAGAGCTGACTGAAGGCCGGGGTGAGTTATGTCATTGGGACCCCATTTAGGTGCCACCTGTGTGTCTCTCTCTCCTCCTTTCATAAAACACACACACACACACACGCACAGGCACACACACATGCACACATAGACATATACTACACAAGGAGTCCAACTAGCAAGCATGAGGATTAATAGTCAAGCATTTCCCTGGGAGGCTGCTGCTGGGAGCTGGAGTTGGGGAGCAGAGGAGATGTAAAGTCCTAATTTTTAACGCAGAGTTGAACTGGTTTATTTGTGAATGCCTCTTTTTTTTTTTTTTTTTTTTTAGATTTTTGG
>NW_006159827.1:3672203-3725436 GCF_000334495.1 Tupaia belangeri chinensis | reverse complement strand
CCGCCCCCCCCCTCCACGGACCACCCGCCCCCCTTCAGCATCATGGAGGGCTGCCTCTGGGGTTTCCTCTCAGCAGTGTGTCTGGTCTGTAACTCCATGCCTTAGTCTTCTTTTTTTTTTTGGAGAGGTTTTCACTATAGGGCACGTGCACTCGCCAGAAAAAGAGAGAAAGACCGAGAGATAGAAAGCGAGAAATCACCCCCCAGGGGGATGGCCACGCCGCAATCTCTTCTCCTCCGTTCTTTTCTTGGGATCTTGGGCACACATGCACATGCGCCCGGCTTAAGTTTAAGCCACAGGGTCCGGGATGCCAACTGCAGTCAACTACATGGGAGTCCAGCAAAATAGCCATTATGCCAACTGCTGGTCCTTCCATGCCTTATTCTTATCACATGAAGGAAGAAAAAGAAAAGGACCTGCCAACCCCTTGCTGATGGCAGAGGTAGCCCTTCTGAAATGTTCAGTAACTATCTGCTGGGCCAGGAGGAGTGCAGTGAGGAGGTGTTACCCTGCAGGACGACCCCATGGGGGGAGCCAGATCTGAGTCTGGGACATCCTGCCTCACATGAGGCACATGCATGTCCATGATCCAGGCATGGCTGAAGTGGGGGAGAGCTCATGGTGTGAAGACCTGTGGGGAGCTAGTTCTCTTTCTACATCTCTCTCATTCACAAAAAAAAGTAAATACATAAACCTTAAAGAGAATAATGAACTGGGGGCCAGAGGGGGGTGTGGTGGTTAAGGCTCCAGACTCACACATGGCCGGCTGCAGTTTGAGTCCTGAACCAGACAGTTTGTTTTTTCACGGCTCCAGACTCACACATGGCCGGCTGCAGTTAGAGTCCTGAACCAGATAGTTTGTTTTTTCACTTTCTCTCTCTCTCTCTCTCTCTCTGATGAATGCACATGCCCTATAGCAAATTTTAATAATAATGAAAATTAAATAATTCTTTAAAAAAAGAACAATGAAATGATCTGAATAGGTAATGAATGAAAAGTGAACAGCTTGCAGACTCACCCGTCTGCTCTGTATGGTTAGCATATCTTAGAGGGACTGTCATTGGATAGATGTTAGATAATATTTTGTTAGATGGATGGCTGGATGGACACAAATCCAGATGTTCAAGTATTTGGACCTGGATTAGAATTAGTGGCAACGGGGGATACTAAATTATTTTACTGCCTGATGCATTTTCACACTGCCAAGTTCCTTGTGTCAAGAAGCCTAGCTGGAGCCAGACAGTAGCACGCTGTAAAGTGCAATGCGTGAGGCAATGTCATGTGGGAAGGTTCCAGGTTCAATCCCTGGGAATGCTGGGCATGCGCGTCCCTTATAAGCCAGAGCTGACTGAAGGCCGGGGTGAGTTATGTCATTGGGACCCCATTTAGGTGCCACCTGTGTGTCTCTCTCTCCTCCTTTCATAAAACACACACACACACACACGCACAGGCACACACACATGCACACATAGACATATACTACACAAGGAGTCCAACTAGCAAGCATGAGGATTAATAGTCAAGCATTTCCCTGGGAGGCTGCTGCTGGGAGCTGGAGTTGGGGAGCAGAGGAGATGTAAAGTCCTAATTTTTAACGCAGAGTTGAACTGGTTTATTTGTGAATGCCTCTTTTTTTTTTTTTTTTTTTTTTTTTTTTTAAGATTTTTGGTCATAGGGCATGCGTGCTTGCCGGAGAGAGAGAGTGAGTGAGAAATTACGCTCCAGGGCAGATGGCTCCACTGTAATCCCTCTCACTTATTCTCCTCTCAGGATTGTGGGCACACAGGTACATCTGCCCAGCATGATTTTCATGCTGTCAGACCTGGAACTCAAACCGCAGACACCCACGTGGGAGTCCAGCGCCTCAACCACGACACCACCTGCTGGCCCCATAAATGCCTCATAGTCACATCTTTTGATAATCATGTCTTTGGCTCTTATTCAACTTTTTATCTTGTTGGCTAATGTGTAACTCTTGGTATGCAAGTTTAAAAAGAATTTAGAAAAAACTCATTACAAAATAAATTTCTTTTTAGTTACAAAATATGGTAAGCTTTCTAGCTTTTTTTAAAAAAATAATTATTTTTAATTAATTAATTTATTTTAATTTGACCAGAAAAGGATAGAGTAAGAGAGAGAAATAGAGGGGAAGTGAGAAAGCAAGCCACTGTGTCCGGGACTCGAACCACAGTCAGCTATGTGGGAGTCCAATGCCCTTAACCACCATGCCACCTGCTGGCCTGCTGTCATCTGCTTTGTTAAAATCTTGAAAGAGAATGAAGAGTTGATGGTAACATCATGTGATGGGCCAGGGCAATTTACTAAAGGAACGAACAGGCAGGAAACAGGCCATTGGCCACAGAAGTAATTACTGAAAAGTACATTTGTTTTAGTAACTGCACACCCTAATATGAAGAACCCTTTCCAGCTGGAATATTTATAAGCCAGTGACAACTATGAATCGTGGTCGGCAGGGAAACAGCGGTCAGCAGCAGGGAGAGGCACAGTGTTTAGTTAGAAGGGATCTTAAGATAGTTCAGACCAAGTTCTGTGAATCAATACACTAAAATTCTAAAGCTTGACGAGCCTTACAAACAACTTGAGAAATAGGCAGAATCAAGATTTAAGAAATACTCAAATTATTTCCAAGAGTATGTTCTCGCGTACTGAGAAAGGATTTATTACCAGAGGATGAGGCGTCATAGAACTAAATTAGTTTGAGGGCAGCTCAGACAGTACCAGAGCTACACATTGGAGCCTGAAGACGCTATTGGGCCTTTGGTCTATTTCTTTACTTGCTATATATATATATTTTTTTTTTTGAGAGGTTTTCATTATAGGACGTGTGTATTCGCCAGAGAGACATAGAGAGACAGATAGACAGAAAGCAAGAAATCACCCCCCCCAGGGGGGATGGTCACGCCAGAATCCCTTCTCCTCCATTCTCCTCTCAGGATCTTGGGCACGCACGCACACGCGCCTGGCATGAGTTTTAAGCCACTGGGTCCGGGACGCGAACCAGGGTCGACTACGTGGGAGTCTAGTAACATAGCCATTATGCTAACTGCTGGTCCCTTTTACTTGCTATGTTAATATGATTTTGAAACTTCTACTCAAAACTGATTAGGCTTTTCCAATGCCTAGAATAGAGCCCAGCGTACAATACACGCTCGATATGCAAATATTTGTGGTTGGCTAAGTGACAGTCTTTTACATAAAGATATAGAAGTCTGGATCCTCTTCAAAAAATGGTATTTCTGCTAATCAAGATAAAATCCCACACGATTGTGCCTTTCAGGCAGGGCAGGTGTTCTCCAATTCATCATGGTTCCTACTGGTTCATACTGTTCCTTACCACTTTTTAAATTTTATTTTCTTATTTACAGGATACAAAATGAATTTCCCCAGCATGAACACACTGTATATTAGTTCATTCAATGACACACTATCATCAACAGATAATTTTCCATTTTTGTATCCATTAAATGTTTTTGGTTTGGGGCCAGCAGGTGGCAGGGTGGTTAAGGGCACTGGACTCCCACATGGCCAATTGCGGTTCAAGTCCTGGACCTGGAGGCTTGCTTTTTCACTCTTCCTCCCCCTCTCTGTCTGTCCCTCTCTGTTCAAATTTAATTTAACTTAATTTTAATTAATAATTTTTTTAAAATTTGTGTTTTTTTCCCTCGATTCCCTCTCTCCCACTCCACTCCCTTTTTACACCCTCCTCCCACACTGTCTCTACTGTCTCTACTGTCTCTAGTATCCACAGTTGCCTTACCTTTTTTTTGAGAGAGAGAGATTTTTTTCCTATAGGACACGTGTGCTCACTGGAGAGACAGAGGAGACAGAAAGCAAGAAACCACACTCCAAGGAGGATGGCCACACCGAAATCCCTTCTCTTCCATTCTCCTCTCGGGATTTTGGGCACACACGTACATGCGCTCTGTGTGTTTTAAGCCACTGGGTCTGGGACTCGAACCACAGTAAACTACATGGGAGTCCAGTGACATAATCATTTCACCATCTGCTGGTCCTGATTTCCTTGCCTTTATACCTTTTGATCTTGCAGTTTCGGCCTTGGTGTGTAGACATCTGGAATACCTTGAAGACATAACAGTGCCTCTCCTTTATGGTCTGGCTCACTTTGTTTAGCACTAAATCTTCCCTAACCATCCACTCTCTATCAATGCTAGGGTCTCATTGTTTTTTATGGCTGAACATTTTTTTTTAATTTACTTATTTATTACGAATCTGAGTGACACTCTCACAGAGAGAGAGGGGGGGGAAGAGACAGATACAGAAACCTCCACAGAGTCTCAGTGCCCTGATTCCCCCTATCTCTAGCCGGTGACAGATCCTGGGGACCCAGGTGCTTGGTGCACTCAGGGAGGCCTCAGGATGTGAACCCAGAACCTTCGCTCGTCGGTCTCACAGAGCATCACATTTTACCACTCAAGTGCTGCTGTCTGCTCCCTCTCCCCTAACGTCTTACACTTGGCTCACTTTACTCCTTTGGATTTTGTGCCTAGTTCCTACAGGAGAATTTTCTCTTAGAGCAGTAGAGCGCTAACTCTTCTATTCAAGGCTGTGGGGCATCCTACACATCTATGTGTACATTTACAAAGGTGTCACATGGGGACCAGCAGATGGCATAACGGTTACGTTGCTGGACTCCTATATAGTCAACCATGATTTGAGTTCTGGACCCAGTGGCTTAGAACTCACACTGGGCTCATGTGTGTGCATGTCCCAAATCCCAAGAGGAGAATGAAGGAGAAAAGATTGTGGCAGTGATTTCATGCTTTCTGTCTCTCTCTGTCTTTCTGGTGAGTGCACATGTCCTAAAGCAAAAATCTCTCTTAAAATTTAAAAAAAAAAAATGTGTTACAGGTATAAATCTAGAAGTCAAATTGGTCAGTCTGTGGTTTGCATATCTTACGCTTTTCTATGTAGTTCCAAATGGCTCTCCTACCTGACTGTCCCACTTCTTCATACCCTCACTGGTACATGGTTTCCATTCATGATTTCTGATCATTTCATTTTGCATTTCTCTAATTAAAGAGATTGAGCAGTTTTCACTTGCTTATTTGTGTATCTTCATCTACAAATTGCCTCTTTCTACCTTTAATCTTAAAAAAAAACAAAAAACAACAACAAAAACCTAAACTGTCTCCTATTTATCCATTCGTATAAGATAACCAATCCTTCGTTAGTAAAATATATACAGCAAATTCTTCTGACCTGTCGCTTTATCCTTCAACTTTGTTAAACGATGTTTTTTTTTGTTGTTTTTGTTTTCCAGATAGTATCTGCATTGCTTGTTATTAAAAAAAATTAGAAAGTAGGATTCATCCCTATGGAAAGAATCACGCAACTTTTTCTATGTTACTATAAGAAGATGTTAATATTAGTAACTGGGATTGGCAAATCGATACATATAAATGTTAAGAACAGCAATGTTATGTGAAGAGCAGGCTGCAAATGGACTTGCACAAAATAACACTGTTTGTATAAGTAAACACAGACAGCCACACTAACACTATCTGCACCTCCACAGCCGAGGCAGGAGGGCAGGAAACACACCCGCTGTGGTGGGGAGGAGGTGGGGAGGAGGCCGGGAGGAGGCCAGGAGGAGCCGGGCGGTGGAAAGACTGGCAGTGAGGGAGTGAGCAGGCTTTAACTACAATTTATTTCCTGCGGGTGGAGAGGCACCTGAAGCAAATATGTCAATCCACAGGTTTTATACTTAAGGACAGGGAGTTATTCTTGTCTTTAACTTGTTGTGGGAAAATCTACATGTCTGAATCATTTTACACATGTCCTTATACACGTCCATTGAATTTTTATTTTTGGAATCATTCATTTAATTCCATTTGTTATCATTATTTTTTAAAATTTGACAAGAGAAAGAGAGAGAAAGGGATATTGAGAAAGCAAGCCACCAGTCGCGAGACTTGACCCACTGTCAGCCATGTGGAAGTCCAGAGCCTTAACCACCATGCCACCTGCTGGCCGCAACATTTAATTTTTTAAAGGAGTTCAGGAGAATATATGGTATATAGCCAATGAACAATAAAATTTGTTATTATTTTAAAAAGTAAAGAAATACTAATGCAGGGCCAGACAGTGGCGCATCCATAAAGTGCAATGCTCTGGGAGCCGACAAGTAGTGTGGTGGTTAAGGCACTGGACTCCACATGGCTGACCATGGTTCAAGTCTTGGACCTGGAGGCTTGTTATCTCACTTTTTCTCTCTCTGGTCAAATTTTAAAAATAATAATGATGAATGAAATTAAATAATTCTTTTTAAAACATGCAACCCTCCATGAGGGAATCCCACCTAGGAAGATTTCCAATTCAGAGTTAGAGATCTTTCTGAGTATACTAGGAACACACATGCCTCTGATCTGGGACTGCCTGAGGGTCAACGATGGTGTCAAGACCACGTTGGAGATTCTCTTTGTGTGTGTGTGTGTGTGTGTGCGTGTGTGTGTGTGTATCTCTGTCTCCCTCACTCGTGGAAGAAATGAACAAACTAAAAAAGAAAAAAAAAATAGGTATGGAGAGGAGAAATGAGTCCTATTTAATTTTACTGATTCAGTGTTTCCCCAATGCACTATCCATGAGAATCTTTTTCTTTTACACTTTTTAAAAAATTCTTTTAATCTGGGTGAGAAGCGTTCTACAGAAACATTTTGAGAAATAAAAATTTCGTGGAACAAAAGGCCTCAGAGAAAGTTAAAGACAACTAACTCACTGACGTGAAGGTCAAATTGAGTGCTGATTTTGACAAGATACCAAGAATTAGCTGGAATGCCTGATCTTTCTTAAGCAGCAAAGGTATCTTACTAATTCATTCCAAAACCCAGGGTCCTTGAAGCTGCCTCATGTAACCATTTACTCATCAAGATATAAATATCTTGCTTTAAAAATATAGCTTTAGGAAAAGTCAGTAGGGACCATGCCATACTCTCCTACTCCTCCTTAATATCTGTAACTTTGCAAGAGAGAGAGAGAAAAATAAAAAAAAAACTAGCTATTTTAAAATAAGTGTATTTTCTTAGTAAGTGTTTCTTCGCACAACTCTTTTGAGCTAAGCAATTTTCTTTCCTGGACCATAAACTACATTGCTGTTCAGATAAATGGAATTATCAGACACCAGAGGCACTTTTTTTATTTACTCATACGGCTAGAATGGTTTAAAAATAAACATTCTAATACATTGGACATTGCCGCAAAAAGTGCATAAACGGTCATTCCAGGAGCTGCACAAACTTCGTTATAATTTCACGTCAACGTTCCTAAGCAATTCTGCAGAGAAAGCGTGTACTAAGGCTTATCACTCAAATAGAGCTTTGGAATGTAAAAATACATTAGACACTATTTTCCTGGGTGAGATGAGAAACTGAGATACCTCGGACATTTGTATTTTCAACCATCCACAGGGTGACGATTGCTCTCCCCAGCTTACAAAGGCTCTGAGAGGTTGGCCTCATGGCACTGGGCTAGGTCAAGCCCGAGTAAATGGAGAAGAATAAAACTAGGTCAGGTGAGTTCTGCTACAACGTGGTCTTCCCACGTAGGCACAGAGAGGGACGCAGAGTCCAGCATCGGACAGCCTCGTTTGGGACCGCCGGTCCTTCTGAATTTCTGACCTTCCTATGTGAAACGGGCATTAGAGGATTATAAACACCACCCACTTCCAGGCTATGCAAGGACACAAGAAGATAACCCATGTGAAGCACCCATGGATTTCCATTATCATCATTTGTAATTTTAAAAACTATATTTCCTTCTTTCCCTCCCATGAGCCAGAGAAACAGAGAAAGAAAAAGACGAACAGCAGAGCCTCAGGCGGCCCTCAGCTCCAGCTAGCCCCAGATCACAGGCACAAGCCCAGGGACATCTCCAAACATGAACCTGGAACTGTCCCAAATGGGTCAGCCTTGGGCCACTGTCTGGCCCCTCCAATTTTTAAAAAAAATTACTTCATCTTGATTTTAATTTAATGCAAACCAATGCTCAGTTTTACAATGCAGGGGTATTGGTGTAAAGATTTTTTTTTTTCTATATGGCATGCATGCTCACTGGAGAGAGACAGAGCATGTGAGAGTGGGGGGGGGAGGTGAGAAAGCACCCCCTAGGAGGGATGATCACACTGCAGTCCTTTCTCCACCATTCTCCTCTTGGGATCTTGAGGACACGGACACAGACACACGGACACACACACACACACACACACCCCAGGGTGTCATCCAAGCTGCCAAGTCCAGAATTCAAACTCGGTAGTCAGCTACATGAGATGCAGCTGCCTTAACGGCTATACCACTGGCTGACCCAGGACAAGAATTTCTAACCTACTTATTCTTTTGGTGAAAAACCCTTCCTGAGTAATTAGCATTTTACAGTAACCTATTTGAGAAAATTCAGATGCGTTTTTGGGTTAGTTATATCCATACAAATAACAGTCTTAATTAATCACACGATGGAGGATGGAGTTGATCTCAGCTATTTGGCCAGTAAAAGCTTCTCTGTTCATCGCTGTCCCCTTTGCCCTGAGGATAATTAATGTGTTGACATTTGACAAGGCCTGCTGTGACTATTTCTTGTCATTGTCAGCTGGGATTTTCTACCTACAACTCTGTAAATAAGCTTCAGAGTCAAGAAACATCTTAACAACGCTTTCCCTAGCATATTGTTGAAGACAACACATACAGTGCCAACCTCGGGGATCTTCTTTCTGCAAGGCGTGGGCATTACTGAGGTTGTGGGTTCATAAAGATACATCATGACAAGATTTTTACAGGACCACAGTTTCATATAAGTATTTTTCCCATCTTGTTAGTGAACAAATGCAATGTGATTTAGCAGAGAAGAGTCTTTAAATAAGGATTTGTCAGAGGAAGAGTTTTCTTTCTTTTTTTTTTTTTTTTGAGAGGTTTTTGCTATAGGGTGCGTGCGCTCGCCAGACAGACAGAGAGAGACAGAGAGACAGAAAGTGAGAAATCACCCCCCAGGGGGGATGGCCACACCGCAATCCCTTCTCCTCCATTCTCCTCTCGGGATCTTGGGCATGCACATGCGCCCGGCGTGAGTTTTAAGCCGCCGGGTCCGGGACACGAACTGCAGTCAACTATGTGGGAGTCCAGCGACAGAGCCATTATGCTAACTGCTGGTCTCAAGAGTTTCCATTTTTAATCCAGAAAGTAAGTCTTTCCTTCTAGGCCCAGCATTTTGTATAACGGACAGTCGCGTATTTGCATGTATACCATACTGGCGCGTTACTCAAAGTTCAGATACGAGCTCCCACTCGGGATGCATGTAACCTCTCAGTCCCTCCAAAGTCACACCAGAGTTAATTCTTTCCATTTTTATAAACTTGCTACAAGGTGCATGCACTTGCTGGAAAGAGACAGAGAGAGGAGAGAGCCCTCCATCGGGGGACTAGCCACGGCACAATTCCCTTCCCCTACACTTCTCCCTTCTCTCAGGATACTGAGCATGCATGCACATGCCCACCCTGCTTGTCAAGCTGCCAGGTCCAAGACCCCAACCACACAGGGAGCCGTGTGGGATCCAGACACTGGAACCACCATACCACCGGCTGGCCCCCACACTTGAATTCTTAAGAATTCTGCAAGAGTTCTTGTTCCATCTCTGTGGTGAATGAATAATTCTATTTATAATCTAAGAATAAAAGCAAAACAAGCCACCCGTAAATGCTATATGGTACCTTCTTGGTGTCCAGCCGAAGCTGACTCAAAACTACTAAGATGGAAGGAATGAAAACAGTATTGCATCCCACAACTGTACTCCTGATACTGAGAACTAGAGCCCCGAGCAGAGTCACAGCTGGGGTGTTGGTGTCTTTGTCTCTTCATGCGAGGACAGGAAAGGGTCTGCTCTGCTCCTAGGCTGCTCCTCAGTACCTGGTCCTGGGTCAGCCGTGCAGCAGACAACAGACACATACTGAGTGACTGGCAGGGTGAAGGTGAGTCCCCAACCCACCATCTCCAACGGAAAATGATCTTAATCTACATTGGACAACAGATGTAGACAGTGCACGTTGAGATACCAGATTTAAAGGAGTGTCGAACCTTTATGGAAACAGTTCTGCAAATTCCCGTTCACGACGCACTGACGCTCTCCCTGGGAAAACCAGTCTGGGTATAGTTATTTGATCGTGTGAATCAGAACTGGAGGAGGCACGACAGTTGACCTCATTTGCAGTTAGCCTAAATTAATTCCACTGACCCGGAACAGACCTGACCCACACAGAGCCATCAGCTGGGAAAAGGTCTGGGAAAAGATCATGCAATCAAATACGCTACAATATGGATGAACCCTTTACGCTTAGAGCTGCCTAACTAGAAAGCAGGATGCCTACTGATCAGTTTAGGAAACTTCCATAAGGAGGCTGCAGACATCTTAGAAAAGAAAAAGTCACTGGGAACTGCCTATGTTTATAGATACAATCTTAGAAGCAGTCAGAAACCCCAAGGGCTGTGTGTTCCTTAAAGGCGCATTGTCCTACCTTGACGTCACGCCTCGGGTCATCAGGATGCTGGTTTTATCTCTACCTTTGCCAACGGGACTGTGGCTGCCACTGACTCTCGCATTTTTCTTTCAGGCCCTGCTGCAAAAAAGAAGTATGTCAGTTATAATAACCTGGTGATCTAACCTGTTCATTCCATGGACCCATGGAGGAGGAAGACCCTCAGTTATTCTGTCACCCAACCTGGCATAGGACTCTTTTTGGTCCTGCCCGCTTGCCATCACCGGAGGAGCATCCCCCCCGGCCGGGAGACCAATGTTAGAGGATTCAGCATCCCAAACAGCTGCTTTATGAAATATCTTTACTTTATCTTGGCTTAATAAGTCACTGGCATCAGCACTGCCAACTCGGCTGCGATTCTGGACCTTCCCTACCATGGGAGTGTTAAGACTCAAGTCCCATCCGGGCTCTCTCCGATGAACCGCGGGAGGGCCGCAGGACGGTTTTGGGGCTGACCTGTCTTTCTACGTGCGTACCTTCCAGGCTGCAAGGTTTTGAAATTTTTCTGTACAGTGTGTGAGGACTTTTGCACTTTGCCATCCGATGTTGTATCTGGGTTCACTGTTTGTTTTCGAATGCCCTGTTTTCATACAGCCCTCTTCTCTCAGACGGCAGGATATGTGGGAAATTTTCAATGAAAATTTTAAAAATATCTTGGCAGAACTAAGAAACAAAGGCGAAAAAAAAAAAAAAAACAGAAACCACACACCCATCTGTATATGACTGTATTATGATTATAGCACCACTGCAAATTATGTTAATTTTTTTTGTAAGTCCAAAAAGATATTTAAAGACCAAAAACTGTGCTGAGAAAGTATACCCCACCTATCCAGTTTCTGGTAGGTCCCACAAAAGGAAGGTATTGGCTGAACTCAACAGAGGTCTTGATCTTTGGAATGCATGCCAGTAATGTATTTTACAGTACATGTTAATAATTTATGTTCACTATTTGTATTTGTGTTCTCTTTTGTTATTTTAATTAGGATATATGGATATTTTGCAATAATTTTAATAATTATTAAGCTATTTGAAGGGAAGAATATGGATTTTTCATGTCTTGAGGTTTTGTTCATGCCCCCCTATGACTGATCAGTGTGATAAGGACTTTAAAAAAAAAAAGCATGTATGTTTTTTTCTGTTTGTAATAAGTACTTTCGTTAATCTTGCTGCTTATGTGCCAATTTAGTGGGAAAAAAACAAACAAAAACAAAAAAAAAGAACCCTTGCTGAAAAATTCCCTCTTTCCATTCTCTTTCAATTCTGTGATATTGTCCAAGAATGTATCAATAAAATACTTTGGTTAACTTTTTTATTTTCTGCAATAAATATTTTTAGTTGTTTTTCCCGTTAGTTACAGTTTCTTTCATCAAGCGCTAAGTTAGAGAACCATATGGACTACCAGACACGTGAAAGGAACATGTGTTAGCTCACACCTGCAGCCAAATCGGAAGGGCCTATTATGATGCTGCATTCTCCATGGAAAACCTATCACAAAGTCCACCCATTTTTTTCCCCCTCATAATGGAAGTTGAGACCCGACAATGCTCAGATATTTGCTTAGCAAGTTATCTATCAAAAACATCAGAAGTGAGAGAGGAAGGAATAAATGAAGGACTATTGGCTGAAATAGGTAATAGCTTGGGGGTGAAAAAGACATGGGGACCGTGTTGTTGATGACAGGATGAAGATGGGGTTCCCTTGAGTGGCCCATAGCACAGCATTCTGCCACTATGAACAAAAGCAGTCAGATCTCATGCGTTTCAGCAGGGATCCGAGTCCTTGTCCTTGTCCCATCCCAAGATGCTGACTGGATGGAGAGTTAGAAGAAAAAGGATCATGGCATGACTAGGCCCCACGGACACCCACTCTCTGAGGTCAGCAGGTGGTATAGTGGTTTGGGCACTGGACTCCCAGATGGCTGACCATGGTTTGAGTTCCAGATCCAACGGCTTGAAACTTACACTGGGCACGTGTTTGTGTATGCCGAAATCCCAAGAGGAAAATGGAAGAGAAGGGATTGTGATGTGGCCATCTCCCCCGGAGGATGAGTTCTCACTTTATCTCTCTCTGTTTCTGTCTCTCTGGGGAGTGCCCTACAGTAAAAACCCTTACCCCCAAAAAAGACTTGGAATTCTCAAAATTCAGTGGTAGGAAATATCCTCATGGGTCAATTCATAGTACCTTGGGTATCAGAAACACAAAACGCTGTCTATCTGCAGAGGGTGAGTGACTTCAAAACACAAAACGTGTTTACATGATCCGTGATGTGTTAACTGTGACTAACCTACGGTGACTAATGAACTCCACACCTGCTCCCCTCTTTTGGCATTTGCTGAACTCTGCCTGCTGTCCCTTGGCTCCCTCAGCTAAGGTACAGAGAGGAGAAAACTCTTTCCAGTATCAGACTGAAGAAAATCAAATACGTTTCCTGGTTTTCCCTATCTCTTAAACACGCTTCAACCAAGGGACCATGGAACGAATGTAAATCAAAGCAGAAATGAGTTTTGAATTCTCTTTTTATTCAAGCTATACGCCAAACAAACTAGTGTAAAACCTGTCCTCCTTCCTGCTAACTGTCCTAGGGGAAGTTCCATGAACATTCTGAATTCTCCATTTCTGTATTCAGATAATGAGTTCATAGCATTGTCTTCCTTACAGAGTTATGACGATTACCGAGTTAGGAGAGAAAACCCATCCAAAGTATTTAGAACAGTTCTTGGTGAATGGTTAACTCTCTGTGCGTGGAGTCTGATGACCACCATATTTCCCCTGGCAGGAACATACCAAGGTTGTTATATTTCGTTTCAAAAATAAAATTACAAGGGCCAGCAGGTGGTATGGTAGTTAAGGCACTGGATCCCAAATGGACGACTCTGCCATTTGAGTCCTGGACCTAGTGGCTTGAAAAACATGCCGGGTACATGTGTATGCATATCCAAAATCCTGAGAATGGAGGAGAAAGGCACTGTGGCATGGCCATCCCCCCAAAGACTGACTTCTCGCTTTCCTTCTCTGTCTCCGACAATCATACACACCCTAATGGCAAAAAAAATCTAAGAAATTAAAATGAAACAATACAATTATGTGTGTAGTGCTCTTACATTCCAGATACAGAAAAGAAATGAAATACGGGGCGCAATGCATGGGTAAGTCAGACTGAGCTCAAGCCATGGGGCAGAAATCCTCTCTTTCACCGTGAAATTAAAGTTGCACTTTCCCAGTTATTCACCTGTACAACCAAAGAGTGTAGAGGAGGAGAAAAGGCAGTCTTGTTTAGAATTGCAAAGAGCCACTTCCAAATGCCTTTGCTGTACCCCAAAATTTTCAGGGGGGAACAGAGGTCACAATAATCATGATAATGACAGTGATAAAAATGAAACATCAGTGCCAGCAGGTGGCATGGTGATTGAGGCAGTGGATTCCCACATGGCTGACCACGGTTTGTGTCCCAGACCTGGCAGCTTGAAAATCACACCAGGTGTGTGTGTATGCATGCCCCAAATCCCAGGAGGAAAATGGAGGAGAAGGGATTGCAGCATGGCCAACTCCCTAGGGGTTGATTTCTCACTCTCTCTGTCTCTTTCTGGCAAGTACACACACCCTAGGACAAAATAAAATAAAATAAAATAAAATAAAAAATTCTACAGTACTATGTATAAAGAATTATCATATACATTACAATTTTGTACATCTTATACACAATATATGTCAATTTATTTCAGCCTCAAAATGCAGTTCTAACCGTCTTCCACAACCCCCATCTCTAACCCAGTGGCTGCGTTAGTGTGGGTCTGCAGCCACAGTATATATGAGAAGTGTGATCAATGCCAGGCGATATAACAAAATTCCCACTGACGCAGTCTCCTTCAACTACACCATGCGTGTTCCCCCCCAAGGCCATGGCATTTTGCTACTCGCTTGCCTAGCACACCCCACCCTCCTGCGCATATTCATATTCCTCAGCTTCCTCATTTATTCCCAGTTGCGTTTTTTTGGGAGAGATTTTTTTACTATAGGGTGCCTGTGCTTGCTGGAGAGACAGAGACACAGAAAACAAGAGATCACCCCCCAGAGGGGATGGCTACACCATAATTCCTTCTCCTCTATTCTCCACTCAGGACCTTGGGCATGTAATGCATGCAGCCAGCATGAGTTACAAGCCTCTAGGACCATTACTCGAACCATAGTCGGCCTTGTGGAAGCCCAGCGACATAACCATTATACCATCTTCTGGTCCCTCTAGTGTCTTCTTCATTATCATCCTGTCTGAGGGTCCTTCCTGACCAAATCTAAAAACACAGTCCTTCACCCAGCGGCCCAGCGACTGCATGAACCTGCCTTGTTTTCCATTACACCTACAATTACTGACCCTCTAGGTTTGCCTGGGCTTGTCACTCCCCTGCTACACCAAGATCGAAATCGAATATCCTGTTTTGCTCATTGTAACATCCCAGCCCTTAGAATGGTGTTTCACAGTCAGTAGGGTCTCCAAAAAGGTTTCTAAGTGAATAGCAAAAGCAAGAATCAATGGCTGAAGTTAAAGAGTCTGAGAATAGCGAAAGCGGGCAGGAGCCAGTGCCTCATGGTGGTACCAGCCTCGCATGACAGCTGGGGGTCTAAGACAAACGACACTCAGGTAATCAAGAGGAGAAAGGACAGACGTAGATTTTTACTCTCAGTCTCGGTAGCAGAGGCAGTGACTTACATTCAATTTTCTTTTCTTTTTTTTTTTTTTTATTTTTTGCCATAGGGCACGTGTGCTCACTGGAGAGAGACAGAGAGAGGGGTATGCCACAGGGGAGTTGGCCATGCTACAATCCCTTCTCCTCCATTCTCCTCTCAGGATTTGGGACACGTATGCACACATGCCCAGGATTTATCAGACCTCAGGGTCTAGGATTCCAACCTTGGAGTCAGCTGCATGGGATCCAGCACCTTAACCTCCCTGCCACCTGCTCACTTGATCATTTTTTTTCCCCCCTGAATCATAGATGAACTTGTCTTCTTGGAAGTGAAAAGAAAACTTAATACAGGAAGCTGGATATTAAAAATCAGAAAACATTTCCAACAGAAGGAGAAAGAGACACACTAGACAGAGATTATAAAAGGAAATGGGTGGATTCAGAATTGGATTTCCTAGCCAGGTTAGAATGTCCAGTTCTGCACTTCACCCACCGCACCATCCACGCGCCCAGAGCTCCAACACAGCGTCTTTTCAAGAGGAGTAGGACATGAATTCCAGCCTTGGTATCAATCAGGTTACACTATCTAAACTTGTTCCAAGAACGTTCACTTTCCTCTTAAACTTGTGCTAACCAAGACTGAACATAAGAACCTCAACCAACGTGGGCGGCGGGGCTAGGCTGCAACGAGGAGAAGAACCACTGCATTGCTGCCAGTGCAGTTAACACAGCTCCCAGGGTTTCCTGTGGCACTTTCGGCAGGCACTTCATACCATCAAAGGCAATCAGGCTCTGTGGGACCAACATCCACAATCTCTCTGCCACCTGCTGCTGCTGCATCATTCTCACCTGCTCGTCTCTCCTATGATTTCCCCTCCTGTGACTTCTCCTTTACTATATCCTATCTTCAGTGTCTTCAGATGCTGAGACTCTATCAATTCTCTTCCCTTCTAACCTCTGTGTTGGTGATAAGTCTGCTTTGCCAACCCTCCACCAAGACGCTGACAACATTCTGGAAGATGGGTTCAGGGCCCCTAGAACAGGACCCTGGAGGCTTTCACCGGAGACGTGGCATCACATTCATTGTTGACGCTGGCATTCACCAGCATGAAGTGGATACAGGTACGATCCTTTTGCTATTTACATTCCCCCAACACTAAGGACAGCAGTCTGTTATTTTCTCTTGCACATAAAAAAAAAATAATAATAAATACACCAAAACAAGGAACAGCTGTCATGCCTTGTGGAAATCAAGATATTTGCATCTCTGACATTTCTCTGGCTCCCTACTACAAAAGGAAAGACCGAAAATCCTAGCACTTAATGAGCCCAAATAGCTTGGTTTTATTTTCCCCCTGAGTGTTGGTATTGCTTGGTAGACTTTTGAAATCATGCCAGGAAAGCAAATCACGTTTGTACAATATTCCCAAGGTCTTTCTCTCTCAGGTTCTGGATGTTCTGTACCTGTCCAGACTCTGAGCCCCACTCCTATTCTCCAAGACGCCTCAAGGGAAAGGACAGAATGAGCTTCAGGACCCACAAGGCAGATCACACCCATCTTCGCATTCTCAAACTTGTCACCAGGGCCTGAGATCATAAGATGGACTTGTCTTCTTAGGAGTGAAAAGAAAACTTAACACAGGAAGCTGGATATTATAAATCAGAAAAGTTGGAGGTAACTTGACCTGGTCAATTCATTTTGGTTCGCCCTTTAACTAAGCTGCCAGGTAACGGCAAGGGAGTATCAAGCAGAGCACCCAGTTCCTCATTTGTGTGGCCTGCCTGGCACCTGCCTTTCTCTGACCTGGAACCTGCACTACCTCATGACTCATGGGCCGCTCAGTTTATCCTGCTTCTCCTGTTCCACACTTTGCTTTGTTAAAAGAAGTCAGGGAGCCGGCAGATGGTGTAATGGTTACGTCACTGAACTCCCACATAGTCAACTGCGGTTCAAGTCCCAGATCCAGAGGCTTAAAATTCAGGCCTAGCACATGCCCAAGACCCTAAGAGGAGAATGGAGAAGGAAGGATTGTGGCACGGCCAATCCCCCTTGAGGGGTGACTTCTTGCTTTCTGTCTCTCTATCTCTGTCTCTCTGGCAAGAAATGCATGTGCCCTAAAGCAAAAATCTCTCTTTAAAAATAAAAAAAAAAAAGATGTCAGTAAAATAACCAAGAAAGAAAAAGAAGTGCTTGGGCAAGCTTGTGGCATGATATTAAGGGGCTGAATCCCACATGGCCAACTATGTGGTTCGAATCTCAGGCCCAGCAGCTTGAAAAACATGCTGGGCACTTGGGCATGCACGCCTAAAATCCCAGAGGAGAGATGGATGGGATGTGCGTGACCCCCTCCCACGGGGACTGCTTTCTCACTTGTCCTCTTTTTTATCTGTCTCTTCTGGCAAGTGAATGGACTCTCTGGCAAAATCTTTAGAAAATAAAGAGGCGAAATATAAATCATTGTTTCTTTTCTCTAGTGTGTATGTTATACAAATGTGTAACAGCTTCAATGTGCCCATGAATCACCTGTGAATCTTGCCTAAAATGCATGTCTGGACCACACAGAACAGTAATAACAAATGGGAAAAGATCTGGGTGCACACGTGGGCCCCTCCTGCCCACTCCCTAAACATCCACATGTCCGTGAGCCAGGCAGGCCGCGCCTCAGGGCGTGTCAGGGTGTGAAGGCTCTGCTGGCAGTGCTTGTCTCTCTGTCTTGCTCTCTCACACTGTCTTTCTGTCCTATGGAAGAGTTAAACAAAGTTTTAAAAAATGCAGATTCAGGGACCAGAGGTGGCCCAGTGGTTAAGGTTCTAGACTCCCACATGACCAGCTGCAATCTGAGTTCCAGACATGGTGGCTTGAAAATCATGTGGAGTTCATGTATGTATATGTGTGTGTGTGTGTGTGTGTGTGTGTGTGTGCGTGCGTGCGTGCCCAAAATCCCAGGATGAGAATGGAGGAGAAGGGACTGCAGCATGGCCATCTTCCCTGGGGGGTGATCTCTCACTTTCCCTCTATCTCTTTCTAGTGAGCACATGCACCCTATGGCAGAAACCTAAAAAGATTAGGGGGGACCAGCAGCTGGTGTAATGGCTATGTCGCTGGACTCCCGTGTAGTCAACCGCGGTTTGAGTCCCGGACCGGGTGGCTCAAACTCATGCCAGGCGTGTGTGTGTGTGTGCGTGCCCAGGATCCCAAGAGGAGAATGGAGGAGAAGGGATTGTGGCATGGCCATCCCCTCTAGGGGGTGATTTCTCATTTTCTGTCTCTCTGTCTCTCTCTATCTTTCTGGCAAGTGCATGCACCCTATAGCAAAAACCTCTCCAATAAAAAAACCAACCAACCAAATAAAACAAAACAAAACAAACCTAAAAAAGATTAAAACAAGCAAGCCAAACACACTTTTATAGGCTCTAACACTCTTCGTAAACCTCTGCTCATTCTGGTTTGGGCTTTCTGACACTACCCCCATAGCTCACTACTGCTATTTTGTAGTGCTCTGCACCTTCTCCTTTTCCAAAAATCTTAGTATGGGGACCAGTAGATGGTACTGGTTATGTTGGTGAACTCCCGCATAGTCAGTTCGAGTCCCAGACCCGGTGGCTTAAAACTCATGCTGAGTGCATGTGTGACCTCACCCAAAGTTCCAAGTTCCAAGAGGAGAATGGAGGAGGAGGGACTGCAGTGTAGCCATCTCCACTAGGGCAGGGGTAGGGAGAGGGTGACTTCTTGTGTTCTGTCTGTCTTCCTCTGTTGAGCGCAAAAATCTCTCTAAGGAAAAAAAAAATCTTGGTATGAATCCACTGAAATCTGTAAAGTCTGGTAGGCACACAAATTTGTCTTTTGCTCTTTCTTTTTTTCTTAAGTTTCTTTTCTAAGAGAGTGGTGTGGATCTTGTTCCATACCAGCCAGCAAGCAAGCCCAGCATGTTGGGGTCGACCCAGAATCCAAACCCAGGCCTCCCACATGAGCTCAGTGTTGTGTAGCCACACCCTACTGCCTGTGCCACCATGGCTGGGTCCCCACTTTTCTTTATAGTCACGAGTAGAGATGCAGAATTCTACTCCTAAGTCCCTCCTTTTGCTCTTGGGTCTACCATCTTCCTGCTCCTGTGCTTGGGTTCATTACCATGTTTACTTTTGCCTGTCTGCAATCTGTCTCTGCAAAGCCTCACCTGTCCACCTGGCTCTGACCAGGCTGGTCCTCCTCGCTCAGCAGCTCAAAGACACTAAGATTCTAAGATTCTTCTACTATTTTTCTGCCCTAGATCCTCCTTGCGAGTCCACATTAGGTTCAGAAAAATATTTTCATTGGCCCTTGGGTGTCTGTAGATCTACTCAACAAAAATGTAAGCACCATCTAAACTACTGGAGACATAGTAAACTAGGTAAGAAGCCAAATCCCCTGCCCTTGAGGAACTAACCTTCTAAAGGATGTGACTAGCATTTTCTCAAATGTTCTTTCATCCAAACGTGGTATCTTCACGACCCACAGTCAGATCACTGCTGAACACTCCAGCTTAGCTGAACTTCCCGGTTCCTCCATGGCCCCTTACTTCGACGTAGAAAACCGGACCTCCCTGTGGCTCATTTTGTTTGCTGTTATATTACGCTTTACTGCCCTCTGGGTTCCAAGGGGACAGGGAGAGCCCAACAGGCAGCTCTCCAGTGTGCTGCACACCTGGGTTCAGAGCTGAGCAATTGCTTTACCTCTCAACTGCAGGAACCTGTTCACTGCGACAAAGGAAAACAGTGTTTTCCCTGAGAGCAATGATTCTAGCTTTGAGTCAGGAGCCAGCTGGTGGCTTCTACTGTCATAGTACCTGGCATATGGGTTGCCTGCTCCTCCAAATGAAAGGCGCTCTCCCTTAATCCGGCATTGGCTACTGAATGACAGAGTCCATCGCAGTAATGTCCCCCCAGTGCACATCCACTTCTAAGAGAAACCTGGTCAGACAAATCACACTGATCCTGGCGCCAAGGGGACAGAGCCACCTTTATGACTGCCCAGACCTTTTGTGCATGGAGACATCAGAGAGAGAAACCCGCTGCATACTTGGGCACCCAGCCCTGTGCTGACCAATTTATAGGCACCGTCCCACGTAATCCTGACTTCAGCTCTGTGTGAAAGAGGCTAATATCACCCTCCTTAGAGGGGAGTCAAAGAAAGAACAGAGTGGCAAAATAATATCCCTGAGGTCATGCAATTAATAAATGGCATAGCTGGGATTTGAACTCATACCTCACTGACTCTAGACCCTACACCATTAATCACCAAATTATAATGCCCAGAACATGATTTCTTAGTCACCCAAGAATAGCAATCATGATGACCATACATAAAATAATAAATCCATACTAAGAATGAAATAAGATTTCAGAGAAGAAGTGTATATATGAACAGTACATAACAATAACCATAATAAGATAGGCTATTAAATGGTATTCGAACGGATTCAGAAGGATGAGTGGGATAAGGGAAATGCTTGCACAGTTATTTTCTGGATGATCTGAACTACATAAATACACACATAGATGCCACGGAAAAGCTTGAAAGAAATACAAAATGAGATGTGCAATTATGAATTACGTGTTATTTACTCTTAATTTTTTCCAGTACTTTTCTTTCCTGTACTTTCCATTTCCTTTGCAAAAAGCATGTTCTATATTTATGCTGGGGTAGGGGGGTTAGTTTTAATATCATCCTCTGGATTTCTGCTAAGATGGCAAATAACACAGGATGCCGGTTCCTGACTCAAAGTCATCTCTGGTCACGAACTCAAAAACAATTTTTCTGGACTTTACAACTACATTAGAATCATCTGGGGGCATCTGAAAAATGCCACTGCATAAGCTCTTCCCCAGAAAAGTTCAAACAGAAGCTTTGGGAGGAAGACCTACACATTGACGTGTTTTCAAATTTCCTGAATGCATTCTTGAGAGAAACCTAGACACCAGGGAGTAGACTTGTCTGGACACTGGAAATTAGGAACAAGATCTACCCCACTCTACCCCCGTTCTAGCTCCCACCTATCTCCAGTACACATTACTAGACAGAGATGTCAGTGTCCCAACTGGGTCAGAACAAAACCCCAGAAATGGAGTTATGCATACATATCTTTATTGTAGGACAGAAATTTAGAAGAGCACTTAACCAAGTGAAAAAAATTTTGGAATACTTGCTCATATTGCACAAAACAATGATTAATTTCAGATGAGTCAAAGATACATCAAAAAAAGGCCTTTAAAAAAATCAGAAGCACTATCTTTCTAAGCTTGGGCATAAAGAATAATTTTTAAAGAAGATAGAGAGGGGAGATGGTTAACAATAAAAGTAACAATTGATCATTGTGATTACATGAAAATTTAGACTACTGTTCACTGAAAAATATGTTAAAGTGAAAATAAGTTTATGATCTGTGAGAAGATATTTGTAATACATATATCAACAAAAGACTAATATTAGGAATATTTATTAAGGATAAATATGTGCATATGTGTATATATATTTGTGTGTGTGTACATACATCTCTGTGTATATGTATGTTATGGGCTAAAGGTGTGCATCATCATAAAATTTTTATGTTGAAATTCTACCCTCTGACTTGATGATATTATGTTAACCTTTTGGAGGGGATTAAGATTAGATGTGACCTGGGGTGAGCAAGTTGCATGGTGGTTAAGATGGTGGATCCAATATGGCCAACCCCACGGTTCAAGTCCTGGACCTGGTGCCTTGAAAAATACTCCTGTACACGCATGCCCAAACTCCTGAGAATAAAGGAGAGGAGATTGCAGCATGACCATCACACATGGGGGGTATTTCTAACTCTCTCTGTCAAGCACACATCCCTACATTAAAAAAGCTAAACAACAACAACAAAAAAGATTAGATGTGGTCTTGAGGGCAGAGTCAGCATGAATGGGATTAGCATCCCTATAAGAGATACCAGAGGGGCCAGCAGGTAGCATGGTGGCTAAGGCACTGGACACCCACATGATCAACCATGGTTCAATTCCCATACCTGATGACTTGAAATTCATGCTGGGCATGTGTGCATGCACGCTCCAAATCCTGAAAAGACAATAGAGGAGAAAGGATTGCATATGGCCAACCCTCTCCCAGGAGTGTCGTGGAGGGATGTTTGTATAGAACTCCTCACAGTCACAAAAAAAAAAAGAAAAAGTCCAAAATTCATTGATAAGAAAAAAAAAAATAGATGGAGAGCCATCTTACAATGGAATATTATGCAGCAGTGACAATAATGAAATCGTTTGGATATATCTTAGTAGCAAAATATTAGGCCATAAAAGTAAGTCCTAAAAGATTTACTATCCATACTCAAGGGGAAAAATAAAACAAAACGAAACAAAACAAAACAAAACCATTTAACAGACACAAGACTGGAAAGGTATTGCGTATGGTAATCTTTGACTTACTTGACATGCAATGCATTTATACTTACAGGACCCATGTCGTATGCTGTAAAAATGTACAATGATTAAATATAAATTTAAAAAATAAAAAAATTATTAACAAAAATCTTTTTTTTTTTTTTTTTTTGGAGAGGTTTTCACTAGAGGGCGTGTATGCTCACCAGACAGACAGAGCCAGAGAGACCGAAAATGAGAAATCATCCCCCAGGGGGGACGGCCACACCACAATCCCTTCTCCTCCATTCTCCTCTCGGGATCTTGGGCACACATGCACACACGACCGGCGTGAGTTTAAGCCACCGGGTCCGGGACTTGAACCGCAGTTGACTACATGGGAGTCCAGCGACATAGCCATTATGCTAACTGCTGGTCCCTAACAAAAAACTTTTTATAAAATTCAGGATAATAGTTGCGAAACGGTAATAGGGGAAATGAAGATGGAATAAGAAAAAACCTGAAGAGATGAGGGTTTCTGAAATTGTCGCCCTTGGGATGGGTGCACGTTATCCAGTGCTCCTTATATTGTTAAAGCATCGGTAAAGAAGGGTATGTGTGGACCCACAGGGATGGTGCTTTGTGTAACAATTATTTTGGCATAATGGCTATGTCACTGGGCTCTCATGTAGTTGACCGCGATTTGAGTCCCAGACCTGGATGCTTAAACTCATGTCGGGCATGTGTGTGTGCATGCCCAAGATC
The DNA here is from genome assembly GCF_000334495.1 of Tupaia belangeri chinensis. Lineage (NCBI taxonomy): Eukaryota > Metazoa > Chordata > Mammalia > Scandentia > Tupaiidae > Tupaia > Tupaia belangeri. Next base: position 3,702,063 of record NW_006159827.1, on the reverse strand, counting down.
CCAAGATCCCAAGAGAAGGGATTGCAGCATGGCCATCCTTCCGGGGGGTGATTTCTTTGATTTCCTTTTCTGTCTCTCTCTTTCTGGTGAGTGCACACGCCCTATAGCAAAAAACTCTACAAAACAAACAAACAAACAAACTACAAATAAATAAATAAATAAACCTAGACTCAGAACGTCTAGAGAAGACTGTAATACAGGAAATTAAAACTTCCCTCAAAAATATTAATGGCATGTTAGGCCATGAAGAAATCCGAATCACTGATCTAGAAGACAAAACATCTGACCTACACAAAGTAACAAAAAAAAAGAAAAATATTACCAAAAAAAAGGATAACATACAAGAAATACTAGATACCATGAGACACCCCAAGTATCTGAACAGTTGGTAGTCCAGAAGGAAAAGAATCTAATAAGGGCATCAAACACATACTGAAAATGGTGTGGGAGGAGACTGGGAGAGCGTGAGGAAAAAAATTGAGAAAAATAAGAGAAGCAAGACATTTATGGGACACAGAATGGATTATTATGTGTTGATGATAACATGTATAGCATCCTCAACTGGACTGGTGTGAAGTGTATTCATGTCATATAATTTCACTTTACAAGCTAAATGATGCACAGTGATTCAATGTATAAATTAAAAAATATATATATTCCATGAAACACTTGCAGAAAATTTTCCTAACAGAGAAACATTATACATCCAGATCCAAGAAACACAAAGGACCCCAAAAAGAGTCAACCTAAGAAGATCCTCTCCATGGCATATGATACCAGGCTGGTCATAAATCACAAAGACAAGATTCTAAAAACAGCAAGAGAGAAATGTCAAATTACCTACAAAGTTTATCCCACTAGGCTAACAGCAGACCTCTTGAGTGAAGCAATGCAAGCAAAGAAAGAATGGAAAGATAGATTCAAATGGCTAAAAGACAAGCAATTTCAACCAAGAAAACTATACCTGGCAACTTTTGTTCAAATGGAAAGAACAAATAAAATCATTCGCAGGATGAACAAAAACTGAAAGAATTTACCAACACTAGACTAGCTCTTCAAGAAATACTCATGAGTGGGAACCAGCAGTTAGCGTAATGGCTATGTTGCTGGACTCCCACGTAGTTGACTGTAGTTCGCCTCCCGGACCCGGTGGCTTAAAACTCACGCCGGGCGCGTGTGCATGCATGCCCAAGATCCTGAGAGGAGAATGGAGGAGAAGGGATTGCGGCGTGACCATCCCACCTGGGGGTGATTTCTTGCTTTCTGTCTCTATGTCTCTCTCTGTCTGTCTGGCGAGCGCACGCGCCCTATAGCGAAAATCTCTCAAAAAAAAAAAAAAGAAATAGTCCTGAGAGTATTTCTACATCAGGAAAACTAAAGAATAACAAAAAGAAATAAGAGAACAATAAACAGCCAAGAAAATGACTAACAAAATGGCAGGGTCAAGTACACAAATATCAGCCCTGGAGCATCCGAATACATGAAAGATACACTGCTTAATCTAAAAGGAGAGAAAGGCTGCAACACAGTAATTGTGAGAGATCTCAGCACTCCACCATCTCCTCTGGACAGATCATCTAAACAAATAAACAAAGATGTAAGATCTATACCATACATCAAATGTACTTAACAACATCTATAGAGCTTCCACCCAACCATAAAATATGCATTTTTTTAAACTCATGAATGGAATATTTCCAAAGATTGACCACATGACAGGGCACAATACAAGTCTTTACAAATATAAATAGGTAGAAACTACAGGTAGTCCCTTCGCTGACTTGAAATTAACTGCAGAAAAAGTCCTTGAAAATACATAAGAACGCGGAAACTAAACAACCTACTTTCGAATGATTTCACAAGCATGAAGAAATCAAGACTGGAATCAAAAGACTCATTGAAGCCAACAATAATGGGCGCACGACTTCTCATAACATATGCGACCTAGCAAAAGCAGTCATAAGAAAAAAGAAATGGAAAGGCAGCAAATAGACAACCTAGCAACACTCCTCAGGGAACTGGAAAAACAACAAAACAGCCCAAAAGATACAGGGAGAAAATAAAAAAAAAAGATTTGAGAAGAAATAAATGAAAGAGAAATAAAATAATACAGAAAATAAATGAAACCAAAAACTGGTTCTTTGATAAGATAAAATTGACACACTGATAACTGGACTAATTAAGAACAGAGAAAGGAACTGGATTAATCTAATCAGTAATGAGGCAGGCAAGATAATGACACAACAGAAAAACAAAAGCTCATTGAGAATACTAAAAGCAACTACATGGCAACAAACAAGACAATCCAGGTGAGATGAACACAATTCCGGACACATATAACCTACCAAGACTGAATCAGGAAGACCAAGAAAGCCTGGACAGACTAATAACAAGTAATGATGTTGAATCAGTGAGAGTCTTCAAACAAAGGAAGCCCTCGGCCTGATGGCTTTACTTTTGAATTCTAAAAATCCTTTATAGAAGATCTAGCCCCTATTCTACCCCCCATTCTACTCGAACTATTTCTAAAGATCCAGAAAGAAGGAGCTCTCCCAAATTCATTTTATGAAGCCTCTTTCACCCTCAGTCTGAAAACAGACAAGGACATCACGCAAAAAAAGAAAACTACATAACAATATTCCTGATGAATGCAGATTTAAAAATCCTTGAAAAGATACTAGCAAATCATATTGTCGCCCTTGGGATGGGTGCACGTTATCCAGTGCTCCTTATATTGTTAAAGCATCGGTAAAGAAGGGTATGTGTGGACCCACAGGGATGGTGCTTTGTGTAACAATTATTTTGGCATAATGGCTATGTCACTGGGCTCTCATGTAGTTGACCGCGATTTGAGTCCCAGACCTGGATGCTTAAACTCATGTCGGGCATGTGTGTGTGCATGCCCAAGATCCCAAGATCCCAAGAGAAGGGATTGCAGCATGGCCATCCTTCCGGGGGGTGATTTCTTTGATTTCCTTTTCTGTCTCTCTCTTTCTGGTGAGTGCACACGCCCTATAGCAAAAAACTCTACAAAACAAACAAACAAACAAACTACAAATAAATAAATAAATAAACCTAGACTCAGAACGTCTAGAGAAGACTGTAATACAGGAAATTAAAACTTCCCTCAAAAATATTAATGGCATGTTAGGCCATGAAGAAATCCGAATCACTGATCTAGAAGACAAAACATCTGACCTACACAAAGTAACAAAAAAAAAGAAAAATATTACCAAAAAAAAGGATAACATACAAGAAATACTAGATACCATGAGACACCCCAAGTATCTGAACAGTTGGTAGTCCAGAAGGAAAAGAATCTAATAAGGGCATCAAACACATACTGAAAATGGTGTGGGAGGAGACTGGGAGAGCGTGAGGAAAAAAATTGAGAAAAATAAGAGAAGCAAGACATTTATGGGACACAGAATGGATTATTATGTGTTGATGATAACATGTATAGCATCCTCAACTGGACTGGTGTGAAGTGTATTCATGTCATATAATTTCACTTTACAAGCTAAATGATGCACAGTGATTCAATGTATAAATTAAAAAATATATATATTCCATGAAACACTTGCAGAAAATTTTCCTAACAGAGAAACATTATACATCCAGATCCAAGAAACACAAAGGACCCCAAAAAGAGTCAACCTAAGAAGATCCTCTCCATGGCATATGATACCAGGCTGGTCATAAATCACAAAGACAAGATTCTAAAAACAGCAAGAGAGAAATGTCAAATTACCTACAAAGTTTATCCCACTAGGCTAACAGCAGACCTCTTGAGTGAAGCAATGCAAGCAAAGAAAGAATGGAAAGATAGATTCAAATGGCTAAAAGACAAGCAATTTCAACCAAGAAAACTATACCTGGCAACTTTTGTTCAAATGGAAAGAACAAATAAAATCATTCGCAGGATGAACAAAAACTGAAAGAATTTACCAACACTAGACTAGCTCTTCAAGAAATACTCATGAGTGGGAACCAGCAGTTAGCGTAATGGCTATGTTGCTGGACTCCCACGTAGTTGACTGTAGTTCGCCTCCCGGACCCGGTGGCTTAAAACTCACGCCGGGCGCGTGTGCATGCATGCCCAAGATCCTGAGAGGAGAATGGAGGAGAAGGGATTGCGGCGTGACCATCCCACCTGGGGGTGATTTCTTGCTTTCTGTCTCTATGTCTCTCTCTGTCTGTCTGGCGAGCGCACGCGCCCTATAGCGAAAATCTCTCAAAAAAAAAAAAAAGAAATAGTCCTGAGAGTATTTCTACATCAGGAAAACTAAAGAATAACAAAAAGAAATAAGAGAACAATAAACAGCCAAGAAAATGACTAACAAAATGGCAGGGTCAAGTACACAAATATCAGCCCTGGAGCATCCGAATACATGAAAGATACACTGCTTAATCTAAAAGGAGAGAAAGGCTGCAACACAGTAATTGTGAGAGATCTCAGCACTCCACCATCTCCTCTGGACAGATCATCTAAACAAATAAACAAAGATGTAAGATCTATACCATACATCAAATGTACTTAACAACATCTATAGAGCTTCCACCCAACCATAAAATATGCATTTTTTTAAACTCATGAATGGAATATTTCCAAAGATTGACCACATGACAGGGCACAATACAAGTCTTTACAAATATAAATAGGTAGAAACTACAGGTAGTCCCTTCGCTGACTTGAAATTAACTGCAGAAAAAGTCCTTGAAAATACATAAGAACGCGGAAACTAAACAACCTACTTTCGAATGATTTCACAAGCATGAAGAAATCAAGACTGGAATCAAAAGACTCATTGAAGCCAACAATAATGGGCGCACGACTTCTCATAACATATGCGACCTAGCAAAAGCAGTCATAAGAAAAAAGAAATGGAAAGGCAGCAAATAGACAACCTAGCAACACTCCTCAGGGAACTGGAAAAACAACAAAACAGCCCAAAAGATACCAGGAGAAAAATAATAATAAAGATTTGAGAAGAAATAAATGAAAGAGAAATAAAATAATACAGAAAATAAATGAAACCAAAAACTGGTTCTTTGATAAGATAAAATTGACACACTGATAACTGGACTAATTAAGAACAGAGAAAGGAACTGGATTAATCTAATCAGTAATGAGGCAGGCAAGATAATGACACAACAGAAAAACAAAAGCTCATTGAGAATACTAAAAGCAACTACATGGCAACAAACAAGACAATCCAGGTGAGATGAACACAATTCCGGACACATATAACCTACCAAGACTGAATCAGGAAGACCAAGAAAGCCTGGACAGACTAATAACAAGTAATGATGTTGAATCAGTGAGAGTCTTCAAACAAAGGAAGCCCTCGGCCTGATGGCTTTACTTTTGAATTCTAAAAATCCTTTATAGAAGATCTAGCCCCTATTCTACCCCCCATTCTACTCGAACTATTTCTAAAGATCCAGAAAGAAGGAGCTCTCCCAAATTCATTTTATGAAGCCTCTTTCACCCTCAGTCTGAAAACAGACAAGGACATCACGCAAAAAAAGAAAACTACATAACAATATTCCTGATGAATGCAGATTTAAAAATCCTTGAAAAGATACTAGCAAATCATATTGAACAGCACATTAAAAAAACTATACACCATGACCAGGTTGGATTTATTCCAGGGATGCAAGAGTAGTACAACATATGCAAAATCATAAATGTAATAAATCATATTTAACAGAAGGAAAGATAAAAACTATACGATCTTCTCAATTAGAAAAAAAATTGATAAAATACAACATCGTTTCATGATTAAGACTCTCAGAGAAATTGGCTTTTCTCAATACAATAACAGCCATCTATGAAAAACCCATAGCTAACATCATTCTGAATGGAGAAATCTCTTTCACTAAAAACTGAAACAAGACAAGCCTGCCCACTTTCCCCGCTCCTTTTCGATATAGTACTGGAAGTCCTGGTCAATGCAATTAGACAAGAGATAAAAATAAAAGGCATTCAAATAGCAAAAGAAGAAGTGAAATTATGTCTACTTGCAGATGACATGGTTATATAAATAGAAAACCCAACAGAACCCACAAAACTCTTGGAAGTGATGAATACGGTCAAGTGACAGAATACAAAAATCTATAGCTTTTCTTTTTTTTCTTTTTTCTTTTTATTGGAGAGGTTTTTGCTATAGGGTGCATGCACTCACCAGAGAGACAGAGAGACAGAAAGTGAGAAATCACCCCCCGGGGGGATGGCCATGCCGCAATCCCCTCTCCTCCATTCTCCTCTTGGGATCTTGGGCTTGCACGCACACGTGCCAACAGTGAAGAGATGGAGGTAGAATTGAAGAAAACAATCCATTTACAATTGCCATGAAAAGTAAAATACCTAGGAATAAACCTAACCAAAGAAGTCAAAGACCTCTACATGGGAAACTATGAAAAAATTAAAGAAACTAAAAATGATACAAAAAAGTGGAAGGACATCCAGGTTCTTGGATTAGAAGAATTAACATAATCAAAATGACAATTCTTCTTTTTTAAAAAAATAATTATTTAATTTTATTTATTTATTATTATTCTTCAATTTGACCAGAGTGGGTAGGGGGAGAGTGAGAAAGGAAGCCTCCAAGTCCAGGACTCCCAAATGCTTGGCCATGAGGGAGTTCAGCACTTCAACCACCATGCCATCTGCTGGCCCCTCAAAATGTCAGTTCTACCCAAATTAATTTATAAATTTAACACAATCCCAATCAAATTGCCAGAGATATTCTTCACAGAATTAGAAAAAAAATCAATAATAAAATCTGTCTAGAATCATGAAAGACCCCATATTGCCAAAGCAATACTGTCCAAAAAGAGGGGAGTAGGAGGCATCTCAGCCTCTAAACCTAAACTATATTAGAAAGCTGTGATAGTTGAACCAGCATGGTACTGACATAAAAACAGGCACACAGACTAATGGCATAGATAAGAGAATGTGGAAATAAACTGCAAAATGTACAGCCAACTTATTTTTAATTTTATTTATTTACTTATTATTATTATTATTATTATTATTATTATATTATTATTATTTTTGGAGAGGTTTTTGCTATACAGGTCCAGAACTCAAACCACGGTCGACTACTGGGAGTCCAGCGACATAGCCATTACGCTAACTGCTGGTCCCCAGCCAACTTATTTTTGACAAAGGGGACAAGTTAATCTAGTGGAAAAAAAGAAAATCTCGTCAGCAGATGGTGCTGTATAAACTAGATATCCATCTGCAGAAAAATGAAATGGGACTCCTATCTGTCACCATTAACAAAACTCAACTCCAAATGGATCAAAGATCTAAACTACTGGTTTCAAAGATCTAAACTATAGGGACCGGCAGTTAGCATAATGGCTATGTTGCGGGACTCACATGTAGTCTACCGTGGTGCAAGTCCTGGACCTGGTGGCTTAAACTCACGCCGGGCATGTGTGTGTGCGTGCCCAAGATCCCGAGAGGAGAAAGGAGGAGAAGGGATTGCAGCGTGGCCATCTCCCCAGGGGGGTGATTTCTCACTTTCTGCTTCTGTCTTTCTGGCGAGCGTATACGCCCTATAGCAAAAACCTCTCCCAAAAAAACCCAAGATCTAAACTATAAAACTACTGGTGGAAAACACAGTGGAAATACTGGGAGACAGTGGAGTTGGCAAAGACTTTTTAATTAATAAAATCCCCACAGCACAGGCAATAACCTCAAAAATAGACAAGTAGTATTACACCAGGTTTAGAAGCTTCTGCACATCAAAAAAACAGTAATCCAAGAGAAGAGACAACTCTCAGAATGGGAGCACATATTTGCAAACTATGCTTCACGTAACAGACTAATTACCAGAATATATAGGGAACTCAAGCAACTTTCTGGAAAAAATAATCCAATTAAAACATGAGAAAACAAGGTGAATAGGTACTAGAAGTTAGTGTAATGGCTATGTCACTGGACTCCCACGCAGCTGACCATGGTTCGAGTCCCAGACCCGGTGGCTTAAAATTACACCAGGTGTATGTGCATGCATGCCCAAGATCCCAAGAGGAGAAGGGAGGAGAAGGGATTGTGGTGTGGACATCCCCGAGGGGTGATTTCTCGCTTTCTGTCTCTCTTTCTTTCTGGTGAGCACACGCACCCTATAACAAAAACCTCTCCAAAAAATAAATAAATGAAAGAAAGAAAGAAAACAAGGTGAACAGACAACTTTCCAAGCAAAACATATGAATATCAAAAAATCATAAGAACAAAATGCTCACCATCCCTGATAATAAAGGAGATGCAAATCAAAACCATGATGAGATGCCATCTAACTCCAGTCAGAATGGCTAAGATGAAAAAAATAAATAGTAAGTGTTGGTGAGGATGTGGTGAAAAGGGAACTCTCCTACACTGTTAATGGGAATATAAATTAGTACAACCACTATGGAGAACAATATGGAGATTCCTCAAAAACCTAACCTAAAAATAGAATTACCAACACAATCCAGTAATTCCACTCCTGGGTATCTACCCAAAGGACAGGAATACACTAAGTCAGAAAAGTACTTGCTTATCCTTGTTTACTGCAGCATTATTCAAATTGCTAAAACATGGAATTAACTCAAAAGTCCCAGAACAGATGAATGGATTGAAAAAGTGTGGCAAAAATATTCTAAGGAACATTACTTAGCCATCAAAAACAATGAGACTGTGGCATTTGATAAAAAGTAGATGAATATGGGGGACCAGCAGGTGGTGTAATGGTTACATCACTGGACTCTCATGTAGTTGATCATGGTTCAAGTCCTGGAACCAATGGCTTCATAGTCACAGTCACGCTGGGCACGTGTATTTGTGTGCCCAAGATCCTGAGATGAGAATGGAGAATAAGGGATTGCGGCATGGCCTTCCCCACTAGGGTGGGGGGGTGATTTCTTATTTTCTGTCTTTCTGTCTCTGTCTCTCTGGTGAACAGACATGCCCTATAGAAAAATATCTCTTTAAAAAAAAGTAGATAAATATGGAAGATTTAACATTGAGAGAAGCAAGCCAGACTTGAAAGAGAAACACTGTATGTCCCTGCTTAATATCTATGTCTACATTCTATGACAAAAGCGGAAAGATTAGAAGGTACAAAGGTATGGAGAGCATTGCAGATAGCTGAGACAGTATGGGAGGAGGATGGACAATGGGCAGGGATGGGTGAGAGGAAATCAAAACAGAAAAACAAAGCAGCAGCAAAATAATTTTTGAACACAAAAATGGAAAATTATGTGGTGTTGATAATGTATATGGTAATATCTTTGACTGGATTAATATACAATGTGTTCATGCTGGGAAAATCCATTTTGTATGCTGTAAAGATGTACCATGATTGAATGTAAAAAAATAAGAAAAAAAAATAAAGCTGACTTTCTTAGGCATCTCAGGCTTCGTAGTAGGGACTGGAAGGAGTCTCTGTGCATTCATGAAAGAGAAATACTATTCAGCTTTAATTAACAATGATAGCCTGTCATTTGACACAAAGTAGATGAACCTAGAAAATACAATGCTTAGTGAAATAACCCAGGGTATGAAAGGCGAATACAATTATGTTCCTGCTTACCATGTATAAAATGTCCACAGCCTACTGGGGAAGCAAGGATTTGATGACATAGAAGTGGAAAGGGTAGTGGTAGATATCAGAAACCACATAAAGAGGGAGAATTAGGAGAAAATTATTTTTTTATTTATTGAATTAAATTTGTTGTTATTATTTATTTTTCAGTTTTACCAGCGAGAGAAAGACAAAGTGAGAAAGCAAGTTGCTGGTCCAGTGTCTTAACCACCATGCCACCTGCTGACCTCAGAACATTATTACAAGATGCAAGAATGGATGTAAACAAGTGGAATAAGTCATGCAACAGTGTGCCACAACAGAGTAAAAAATGACAGTGGCAATTCAATACATTTCCAAAATAAAACTAGAACTATTAACCAAACATGCACAGTGTAATATGATATTCCATGTTGAAGATGAACATGTCTGTATGTTATACACTATAGTCATGCTTTGAAAAGCCATACTGTATCCTGCTAATATGTACAATAATTATATGAAACAAGACATTACTGTTTTAAAAAAATGTGGGGCCAGCAGTTGGGTGGTAGTTAAGACACTGGACTCCCATGGCTGACAATGGTTCAAGTCTCAGTCCCAGTGACTTGAAACTCATGCCAGGCACATGGGCATGCATGCCTAAAATCCAAAGGAGAGTGGAGGAGAATGGACTGCTGCAAGGCCATCCTCCCTGGGGAGTGACTTCTCACCTTCTCTCTGTCTCCAGTGAGCACACACACCCTATAGCAAAAGCCTAAAAAAAAAAAAAAAGAAAGAAAGAAAAAGAAGCCATGAATATATATTTCCTAGCTGTACATTTTTATAGTGATTAAATATAAATGAAAATAAAAGACTTAATAAAAAGAGAATCACCTTCTCATGAAGGGACTTTCCATTTTAGAGACAAATAAATGGTGTTTGGTCCATTTCATCTAAAAAAAAAAAAAAGCTACAAATAGTGAAATCCATAGCTTTTCTCCGTGGAAGAAAGTTAACAGCCTTCATAAGCCTTAGTCCTTGGCTTCATTAGCCAATGTTCTGCCACGTCTCACACACGAACCCTATGTATCTATCTGGTGATGCCTAAGAGACTAAGATCAGACATACTGGCTCCAGAGAGGACCTCATACCCATGGAAAGAACCCATGACAGAGAAATAAAATATCTAGGAAACACCCACTTTATGCAAATCAAGCTCCTCCTTTGACCCTAAGAAAGGTGACCAACATCCAGGTGCTACCTAGGACTCTCCTGCTTTTATCACTAAAAGTTCAACTTCCTAGAAAACATCCCAATCCCAGGCAAATGGAAAGAGTTGATCTTCCTATCCCTGACCCACTCCATCATCCCATCTCAATATCACAGGCTGCCGCCTCCTTCTCTCATGAAGGAAAGAACTATAGGGCAGGTATAGCCCAGTGGTAAAGCCCAGGGGTTTCATATCTGAACAAGTCCATGTGTTTTTCCTTGAAGGAATCTTGGCAGATCTGTGCATAAATGTCTCTTAAAGATTCCTTATACTTCCCATTTTTCTCCTCTCATCTGTGTTTTCTCTTTCTAAGGAGTTGCATTCTGCATTAATGACATGTATGACTCCCTGGGGTGTGTATCTGCGTATAAACTGGCAGAGAGGGTGTGTGCTTACCAGAGAAAGAAAGAACCCTATGGTAGGGTGTAGTCACACCACAACCTCTTCTCATTTCTGGGATTTAAGGTACACATGCCTAGAGTGTTTTCCAAGATGCCATGGCTGGGATGTGAATCACAGTCAGCCATGTGGGATCAACTAGGTTATGGGGCTCACCCTGAAATGCATATATATTTACTTGAACAAAAGTGTCTAGGTTGAAACCAGCATATGGCATAATGGTTATGGTACTGGACTCTCGACTTGAAACTCATGCCAGGCACACTTGCATGCATGCCCAAGATCTTGGGAGAATGGAGAAGGGATCGCAGCATGGCCATCTCACCTAGGGGTGATTTCTTGCTTTCTGTCTGTTTACACATCCTATAACAAAACACTCTCTCTTCAAAATAAACAAAAGCTTTGGCACCAGCAGGTGGCATGGTGGTTAAGGTTCTAGACATTCTCACATGGTCGGCCACAGTTCGAGTCTCGGACCTGGTGACTTGCTTTCTCACTTTCCCTCACTCTGTGTCTCTCTCTGGTCAAATGAAAATAAATGAATGAATAAATACAATTAAATAATTCTTTAATAAAAAAAAGAAACTGTTTAAAAAAATAAATTTTAGAAGTTTCTAGGTTGATATTTCTTACATCCAAAGAGTTGAATCATAAATATTACCAAATCTTAGGATTACATTCAGCTAATTTTCTCACTATGCACAGGCTCAAAAGCAAAAATGATGAATGGTATGTGAGCACAAATTCTCTTAAATTGTCCTATCAAGGGAAGAAGGCCACACCTGTCCCCAGCTCATCAGCAATTTAGAGAGAGGAGTTTAAATATTAATCTACCAAGCCTGTTGCTTTGAGTTTTATGTAGACAACCAGATCAATTACACTAATGAAGGTAATCTACATCCGGGAAGACCTGACGCAGGGGCGCACCTGGTCCACAGCACACAGTAAAGCCTCCGGTTCTCAGGACTGCATTTTTTTTTTCACATTACGGAACAAACTACTCATCATGATGAAGGTCTTAGGATAAAAAAATAATAATAAAAATCAAACCTGTGTGTGGCACATTTAAAGACTATGAATTATAAGAAAGAATGTGTAATACAATCAACTTCTACCACACAGTTTTCTACCTGATACCACACAGTTTCTCTAAAATACTGGCTCTCTCAATCTTAATGGAGCACCAGAATCCCATTGGAAGTCACCAGAGGACTGTGTTCCCCCAAAATTCATTTTTTGGAATCTTCCCTCCCAAAATGATGGCAGTAAAGTATGGGAGTTTTGAAGAGGTGATTAGCTCATGACTGAGATTCATTTTCTTATCAGAGAAACCCAAAAGAGCAGTCGCATCTCTTCTATCACATAAGGACACAGCCAGAAGGTACCTTCTATGCTCACGAAACAGGATCTTACCAGACACTGAATTGCTTGCAACTTGATCTTGGACTTTCCAGCCTCCAGAACTGTGAGAAATAAGCTTCTGCTGTATAAAACTTCAGTCTATGGAACTGTGCTATTGTAGCTCACACAGACGACCATGGAAATGTATCTAGAGGTCAAAGCTGGGCCTGTGCCAAGCATCTCCACTCCTGTAGGGCTGGAATGGAACCTGGAAATGTGCATTTCCAGCAACTTTGCACTGATGATCTTGTTTAGGAAGGATCACACTTTGGAAAAGGTAGTCTAGAAGGGATAGAAAAGTAATACTCTTCCCCAAGCTTGGTGGTCTCTCAACTACACTAGGCCCTGTCTATATCTCTGGAGGGGTGTTGGCAGAGCTACAAATACACCCTTATTTAAGATTCCTTACTCCTTATGAAGTAATCCATCTATGAAGACTGCACCCGGGAGAGGACTACAGCTCCCCAGCGGTGAGTCAGAGCTGGAGTAAGTAATAGCAAGTATGGTAAAAGGTAAACTCCTGAACTGGTTGGTAACGTACTACATATGCATAGTTTTTCTACTTTGACATGCTTCCAAATTTCATTCTAAAATTTTATGGAAAAGATTTCAACTTCCAATGTACTGTTTTTCTGTTATATTTGGGATTACATTAACCTCTTTCATATTATGTGAATTATACCTTTCATCTAGTATTTTTAAAGGCATTATATAAGTGAAATAACATACATCTGACACACAAGACTGCAATTTTTTGAACATTGGGGTGCTGTGGAGTCAGCATTCAGCATGGTGATGGGAGGTGGGGTGTATAGGTAAGAAGTGGGTGGGGGCTGTGTCACTAAGGAAATATCCACATGAAAGATTCTGAAAAACACAATTTAAAATATCAAACTATCAAATAGAATTACACTTGGCTGCAAGCGACAGAAAACTCAATTAACATACAGGTATGTATTTTAAATAAAATGTATTCATTTCTTCTACAAGCAAGAGAAAGATGGGGGAGTACCCCATCAAGGTTTTTGTTTTGTTTTGTCTCATTTTGTAAAGGTTTTTGCCACAGGGCACAAGCGCTTGCCACAGAGAAACAGAGAGAGGCAGTGGGGGATGAAGTGAGAAAGCACCCTCCAGGGGGAATGGCCATGCTGCAATCCCTTCTCCTCCACTTCTCACTCGAGATTTTGGGTGCACACACACACACACATGCACCCGACATAATTTTCATGTCTCCAGGTTCAGGACTCAAACTTTGGTCAGCCATGTGGGAGTCCAGTGCCTTAATAACCACACCATTTGCTGGCTCTCTCAGCAGGGTCTTGGTGCCACCATCCAACCCCAGTTTTAGCCAGCTCCAGGTCACGAGCACAAGTGTGTATAGTGTACACAGGGAGTCTACAGATATGAGCCTGGAACTTTCCAGGTGAGTCAACTGGACAGAGCATCCTGTTTTAACACGGCACCACTATCCAGCCCCCAGGCATCTGTTTTCTTTAAGAAAAAGCAGAGATCTGTAAGTGGTACAGTGGTTAAGGTGCAGGACTCACACATGACTGACCACAGTTTGAGGTCCAGACATGGCTGGTTGAAAATCATGCCAGGCACGTGGGCACACATGCCCAAAATCCTAAGAGAAGAATGGAGGAGAAGGGATTGTGTTGTGGCCATTTCCTCTGGGGGATGACTTCTCATTCCTCAACCCCCCATCACCTCCAGCAAGTGCATATACCCTATGGCAAAAAGCCTAAATAAATAAATGTTTAAAAGAAAGAAAGAAAACAAAACAAAGTCTACAGAAAAATAGCTGAGGTTGGTTGCAGCTGGTTGAACATGACTTTAGGAATCTGCATTCTTTTTCTTTTCCTTTGTTCCCTTTGATATATGACGTTGGTCTTCACATCATGAAGTAGCTGCTGTACCTCCAGACATCACACTCATATCCCAAGCAATAAAAATGAAAACCTGACCTTTTCCTGAGGCTTTGCATTTTTATTCAGAAAGGGAAAACTTTCTCTCAGAGTTCTTGTAGTTTTTAGGCCTCGAACATCCCACCTAGTCTGTGTTGAAAGTTAGTTGCTATGGCCAGCAGGTGGCACAGTGGTTAAAGGAACTGGACTCCCACATGGTGACCATGGTTTGAATACCAGACCTGGCAGCTTGCTTTCTTATTCTTCCCAACCCTCTCTGTCTCTCTCTGGTCAAATTTAAAAATAAAAATAATAAAATTAAATAAAAATAATTCTCAAAAAAAAGGAGACATTAAAAAAAAAATCTCCTTCAGAATATAGAAAATTAAAGTAGCTTACTAAGAGTGCATTTTTAGTGAGAATTAGTCCTTCTCAAACTAGCGTTCCATGAGAGGTCATAAAAAGTCTTTCTACTTCTAGCAAATTCTTTTACCCAGAAGGTAGCAACTATGTCCCATACAAGATCAGTAAGGCCCGTAAGACAAAGAGATTAGAGATTGTCAAATAACTCATCAATTTCAGAAAACCTGCCACAAATGTTCCAACTGGGGGAAACAGAAGCTGATGTGTTGACTCTGAGAGAAATCTCCTCACGGAAGAATGGAGGTTCTGGACAGGCTGTATTCCACAGTGTTATCTTTGGAGGGCTATTTAAATGGTACCATTCCTAGAGCTGCTTACCTAAAACTCACCACAGGAAAATATTAGGGCTGGCAAGGACTACTCGGATCCATCCTGCATAGATCATGAGGCTGTTTCAGAAGCCTGTTTGCTCTCTGGGTAGCAGCAACTGTCCCCACATTCACTCCCATTCTGGGCTGCATTTTAAGGCAAATTGTCTAGCCAGCCTCTGTTGGGAACACACAAGGAATCACAATGAGATACTCCATTTCAGGCTGTGATTTCTGGGCCAGACTATCTTGGAGCAGATCTGAGTATGGATCTAATTCTTCTCTCTCTGCTTCAATCCACTCTCATTGGCTTTACAACAAAATTCTCAGAAGATGTCATTCTAAATCAAGATGGTGTATTTCTATCCAAAATGGCGGCAAAGCTGACGAGAGAGATGATAATGAAAGTGCATCTTCACGCCTATCCAATCAGATGCTAATATCTTATCAATCTTTGGGCAAATCATACTGATTGAAAGACTTTCAAATTTCCTTTACTGATCCATGTTCTCTAGTCTCATTTGTTAATTACTTTACTAGACTCTGGCAATTCTTCAAAACCAAGACAGAAGCCATGCAATTATTTTCCCAGCTTAGCCCAGTCTGTGTGAAAATAAAAATTAAATTTAGCCGAGTTTAATTGAGCAAAAATGATTTGCGAATTGGGCAGTGCTTGAAACAGAAAGAAAAATAAAAGTTTAGAGAACTCTGGCCTGCACTGCAATGTGGTCAGCAGTATTTAGGAACAGGAAATGGCATGAGGTACAGGGGCAGCTGAACTGGCAGCTCGCTTTCCCACTCCCCCCAATCCTGTTTCTCTCTGGTAAAAGTTAAAAATAAAAATAATAAATAAATTTAAATAAAAATAATTATTTAAAAAAAAGGAGAAATTAAAAAATAATAAAAGCTCCTTCAGAATATAGAGAATGAAGATTTGCCTTAGTTGAACCTGATGTGGTCGTCTGGCCACCCATGGCTGACTGAAGCATAGCTACTGTGATTGCCTGAGACTCAGCGATTTCTTAGAAAAACAGACCCCTGCATTAGGCGTCAATTAGTTTGAGTCCTAAACTAGGCCGCAGCTCATGGCGCAGTGACTGAAGTACGGAACATCCTCAGGCCAAATTTAGTTGAACACTGCAAATTATTTGAGTATTACAAAAGTATCAGGATGCTGATGTTTAACTCTCGCCAAATTTGATGCCTGGGTTTGTACCCATCCACCTATCCCCAAGCTGCAGGTTCCGTTCTGTAAAGCTGGTCAACACACGTGTGACGCGTGCTGTGTAAGGATGGTAGGGACAGTGGGGAAAGTCACGGACACAGGGGGTGAAAAATGGGATGATGCCTGTGCAGCTAAGGCTGTGGATGTGAATTACTTCTCATGATTTCAAAGCACTCACATGGGGCTTAGGGGAGTGGTCAATGCACAATTTTATTCATCCAGAAGAAGGCAAGAAAGACGACATAAAATAAGACAAATAGAAAACAATTAGTAAAATGGTTTGTTTACATCTCGGTAAATCAGTAATTTTGCTGAATGTAAATGAGCTAAGTGTGCCAATGAAAAGACAAAGACCGCCAAATTGTTTAGCAAGAACAACAACTTTAACTTGTCTACAAGAGACACTCCTGCAATAGAGGGAACGAGAAGGTTGAAGGGAAGAGAACAGTGAGACAGGCTAAACGGTGGCCCCAAAGATGTCAGATCCAAATCCTGCAGTTTGTAAATGTCACCTTAACTGGAAAAGGCGTCCTGGTAGACAGGAGTAAATGAAGAATCCCAATATGGGAGATTATCGGGGATGTTCTGGGTAGGTCCTAAATGCCACCTGCTTTCTTTTTAAGAAGTTAGCTAAAGGACTTTGATGCACTTGGACAGAGGAGAAGGACCAATGTGAGTAGGGAGGCAGAGACAGGTGTGACGTGACCATTAGCCAAAAAAGGTCAACAGCCACCAGGAGTTGGAACAGGGAAGGAACAGATTTTCTCCAAGAGCCCTGCCAATACTTGGCTTTTGTGCCCAGTGCTTGATTTCAGACTCCCAGTCTCTAGAACTTTGTGAGAACCAACAGGGTCGTCTTATACCACCAGCTGTGGTAAGGTATGACAGCTGTTCCAGGAAACTAACACGAATGGAAAATCACACACCTTGCAAAACCAACAATAGAAAAGGTGTATAATTACACTCAAATCTCTAATACTGCTTCTTGTTTGGGAAGGGGTCATTTTGTAGTGATCAAAAGAAAAGGAAGTATGGTATTTTCCTGTTCTGTTTTCCTTTTTTTTTTTTTTTTCGTGGAGAACGAGACACCAGATACTACAACCGGCATACTTGGCTTTTGTGCCCAGTGCTTGATTTCAGACTCCCAGTCTCTAGAACTTTGTGAGAACCAACAGGGTCGTCTTATACCACCAGCTGTGGTAAGGTATGACAGCTGTTCCAGGAAACTAACACGAATGGAAAATCACACACCTTGCAAAACCAACAATAGAAAAGGTGTATAATTACACTCAAATCTCTAATACTGCTTCTTGTTTGGGAAGGGGTCATTTTGTAGTGATCAAAAGAAAAGGAAGTATGGTATTTTCCTGTTCTGTTTTCCTTTTTTTTTTTTTTTTCGTAGAGTCAGAGACACCAGTATCTCCAACAGGATCCTCCAGCTGCCATTGTCCCTCAGCCAGCCCAGGTCACTGGCCCTCATGCATGCACCTGGGGTGTACAAGGAGGCCGAGGGATACACACCTGGGGCCTTCCCACATGGGCTGAGCATCACAGAGCCTCGTGTTACCACTGCGCCCCTGCTGCAGGTTTCTTTAAGCAGGTTTTCAGTGTCCACCCTTCCCAATCCTGGGTGCCAAGAACAAGACTAACCCGTGGCAAAGGACACTGCCCAAACCTGGCGATTTCACCTCTGCATCCTAGTTTTTATGGGGGAGAGATCTTAAGTTCCTAACCCCAGTGGCAGCTCCAGAGATAACAGCAAGACAAGTGACTCTTTACTGTGTCGGAGCAGAAACCAATCCATGCTTCGCTGGGCAGATACTGACTTCAATGATTCAAAGGGATTTGGGGGCAGAGGAATATACATTTTCAGTATAAAATTGCTCGGGCTGGGGCTGGCAGGTGGTGGGGTGATTAAGGGCGTTGGACTCCCCTGTGGCTGACTACAGTTTGTTTCAGTCCCGAATCTGGTGTCTTGCTTCGCTTTCTCACTTTCCCTCTCTCTCTCTCAAATTAAATAATAATAATAAAGCTAAATAAAAAATAATTCTTTAAAAAAATTGCTAAAGCTTTCTATAGACCCTAAGAAGGAACCCCAAAATGGAGAGGCCCCACCTACCTGTAGTTCATTAGTTCCTGATGAGGAAGCTATGCCTGGGGAACAGTTCAGAGCTAGTCCTCCCGCCTGGGAGATGCATTTTAATACCTAAACTCTTGGACTAAATCCTTTCTGCTAAAATACCTAGAGGGATCCTGGAGGGCTGGGGAAGGGGGTGGTGGCAGACCCTTTTGGGGATGCTTCTCTCCTCTTGGTACCCGTGCACGAGCGCATGTGCTCACTATCGTGAATGAAATAAACATTCAGGAAAATAAGAACACTGTCATTTAACAGTTTAGGAACCTAAATATTAAGTATTTGGTTGTGCTTTGTTGAGCTGAGGCAACGGCACTACTTTTTGTCTGCCATCTCACCTCACCACATTCCTTGGATCCAAAGTACTCCTAACACCTTCGTTTGGAAATTGTGCTGAGAGGCTGAGTATGCCATGTGTCTAAAGAGGAGAGAAGGGAGTTTCTCCTCAAGGAATCCTATCATTTTCTATCCCATTGAGGAATCTGTATTCCTGCACCAGGCAGCTTTCTGGGATGGCATGGCCAACCCTACCATCCTGCAGACCATGTGAATGTGGATATTATTGATAGGACTTAAATGCATAATCAATAGATCACCATAGAACATTAGACAAAATGGATCTCAGATCTTGAAAAATATTAGCTAGTATGGTCTTCATCTCATCCTGCACCAGAAAAGAGGATTTGGTGAGTCTTTCCCACTATACGAGATGGCAGATGAAAAAGCTGCAAAGCAGGATACTAGGGAGAAGAAACCTGAAGCCAAGAGGGCTAATGCCAGTGGCAGGGGTAAAAAGGGTGACCCTACAGCTAAAAAGTCCAAGAAGGGGAAGCCCCACTACAGCTGAAACCCCGTCCTAATCCAGGGCTTTGGCAGATACTCGCGGTCTGCCAGGTATTCCAGGACGGTCGTGTACAAGGGGAAATACTCGGCCCCTAAATCCAGGATTGAAAAGAAAAAGAAGGAGAAGGCTCTTGCCACTGTCACAAAACCAGTTGGTGGAGAGACCAGCAGTTAGCATAATGGCTATGTTGCTGAACTCCCATGTAGTCAACCGCAGTTCGAGTCTTGGACCTGTGGCTTAAACTCATGCCAGGCGCGTGCGTGTGTGTGCGTGCGTGCCCAAGATCCCAAGAAGAGAACAGAGGAGACGGGACTGCGGCATGGCCGCCCCCTTGGGGTGTGATTTCTCACCTTCTATCTCTCTGTCTCTCTCTTTTTGGCGAGTGCACGTGCCCTATAGCAAAATTATCTCAAAAAAAAAAAATTGGTGGAGACAAGAATGGCGGTACCCAGGTGGTTAAACTTTGCAAAATGCCTAGGTATCATCCTACTGAAGATGTGCCTTGAAAGCTGTTGAGCCATGGTAAAAAACCCTTCAGTCAGCACGTGAGAAAACTGCAAGCCAGCATCACTCCTGGAACCATTCTGCTCATCCTCGCTGGACGCCACAGAGCAAGAGAGTGCTTTTCCTGAAGCAGCTGAGCAGTGGCTTGCTACCTGTGACTGGACCGCTGGTCCTCAATCAAGTCCCACTGCGTAGAAAACACCAGAAATTTGTCATTGCCACCTCCACGAAAATTGATATTAACAAAGTAAAAATCCCAAAGCACCTACCGATGCTTACTTCTAGAAAAAGAAACTGCAGATGCCCAGACACCAGGAAGGTGAGATCTTTGACAAAGAGAAGGAGAAATATGAGATTTCAGAGCAGCGCATGGTTGATCAGAAAGCTGTAGACTTGCAAACTTTACCAAAAATCAAAGCTGTTCCTCAGCTCCAGGGCTACCTGAGATCCGTGTTTGTCCTTACAAATGGACTTTATACTCACAAATTGTTCTAAATTTTTTGCCAATAACTGAATTAAATAACTGATCATTAAAAAGGGGTGGGGGGGAGTTGGTGGTAAGCCACATAGCCCGAAATTACACTCATCCCTCTTGACCTTCTTAGATTAGATACATTAGCCAGGAAGATGGAATTTAAGACCCTGACTCTACAATCTAATAAGCTTAATTTCCTTAAAAACTTCTGTCATCCATAAATTTGCCATTTATGAAATCTCAGACTTAAGACCCTGTAGCACAAACCTAAAGGACATCCTTCAAGGGAAACACATCTTAGACAGAATGACGGATCTGACCGCAGTGTCTGCCTGCTCGCTCACGTTGCGCTGAGCTGGCTCTAAGGGCTGGCACTCCTAGAGAGCTCGGAAGCGACTGCGTCTCCGTCTCGGAATGGGCAGCAGTACTGCTGGTGTATCGAGAATATGGACTCACCCAGTGAGTCCTTGCTTGGGGAAAGTACTCAAGCAGCCACCAAACTGAGACCCCACACACATGCCTCTATTTCCAGCCTCTTGACAAATTGGCAGGGCTGGTAAGATGACCTCCAGCCCTGGATCCTTCCCACCCTATGTGGAGAGACCAGGTAAACACGACTAATCCCCACATGCCCTGTCCTTCTGCTGACTCAACAGATTTGGGGGTTCTAACATGGAAGGGTGGATCTCTGGAAGTCTGTGATCCAGGATCCAAAGAATCAAAGGAAAGTGACAAAAAAAGGAGAGGCAGGGAGGAGGGGACAGGAGGTATTAGGCCAATCCCTGGGGAGAGGCTATTTATGGAGTTTGGAAGAGAAAGAAGTAACAAGGCTTGGGCCATGAGGGATGTAACCAGAAAATGGAAGGAAGTTCCAAGACATAGTGCAATGGACCCTGTTCCTCTTCTGTGGTAATTTAGAAACTCAGTTGAAGAACTGAAATTGTTCTGAAACTACTTTCTGGTCGCTAGACCATGGCATCTTTCTTAAATTGGGTCACTTATGTCACTGGTTTTATGTATTTTTTTTTCCTTTTTAAAGTTTTTGTCATAGGGGATGCATGCATGCTTGGGGGACAGGTGAGAGAAAGAAAATGAGAAATTACCCCTCGGGGGGATGGCATGACGCAATCTCTTGTACTCCCTACTCCTGCTGGGATTTGGGGCATCTGGCACACACACGCATCTGGCATGATTTTCAAGCTGCCAGACCCAGACTCAACCCGCCATCAGCCATATGGAAGTCCAGTGCCTGGACTATCACGCCACCAGCTGGCCCCTGCATCTCCTCTTTCTGGAACCTCTACATTCCCATTTCATCATACAATAGAAGAAAACCATTCACATCTTTTCTTTTCCTCTTTTTTTTTTTTTTTTTTTGCTTTATGAAGAGAAATGCTCAAGAAGACAGGGGAAATAAACTCGGAGTTGAAAGCTGGATTGTCTTAAACCAATCCAATGAAAGAAAGAGCAAATATAGTTATCTTCCTTCTGTCGTTATGTTTTCTCTCGAGAGGTTTTTTTTTTCTATGGGGCGCAGGCACTTGCCAGAGAGACAGAAAGTGAGAAATCACCCCCCAAGACGGAGTGGCCAGACCTCAATCCCTTCTCCTCATCCTCCTCTTGGGATCTTGGGCATGCGCACACACACGCCCAATGTGAGTTTAAGCCACCGGGTCTGGGATTCGAACCACAGTTGACTACACAGGAGTCCAGTGATGTAGCTATTATGTCACCTGCTGGTCCTGTCATTATCTTTATAAGGAATTGAACATCTGAAAATCTTTATACCCAAAAATACCTCCCTACTAGTTAAGCCCCAGTATCCAATTTCCACCATCTAAATATATATTCTGGGGTTAATGCATTCGCTTCTAAAAGACTCTTATTGGAGAAGTTAGCATTTGGGGGAATATGCTACCTGCCAGATACTTGACATGCATTATTTCATTTCTTCCTCATGAAATCCCTACAGACATTAGTTTCAAGAGGCTGTACGTTATAATTGTCATGAATGAAGGAATAAACATTGTGGGCCCGACCATCTAGATTATAAGATAGTTTTTCCAGCCTGTATACACTTCTGTAACTTCTCTAAATGCCCCCAATAGATAGTTTTCACTAATTCAACCAACACTTACTGAGTAACCATCACATGCAAGTCTGTGTAGTAAGTTTGAAATTTAACTGTGAAACTTGCAAACATTCCCTTCTCTGAGGTGTTTTTTTTTTTGAGACGTTTTTGCTATAGGGTGCACGCGCTCGCCAGAAAGACAGAGACAGAGACACAAAGTGAGAAATCACCCCCCAGGGGGGATGGCCACACCACAATCCCTTTTCCTCCATTCTCCTCTTGGGATCTTGGGCACGCATGCACATGTACCCGGTGTGAGTTTAAGCCACCGGGTCCGGGTTTCGAACTGCGGTTGACTACATGGGAGGCCAGTGACGTAGCCATTAAGCTAACTCCTGGTCCCACCCTGAGTTCTTGCCTTTCCATTCTCTAGGGCACCACACACCCATGACCTTGTAATGAAGTGATTTCTATTCAAAGATTTTATCCCATAGCTTAAGTTGAAATCTGATTTTAAAGAAAATAATTAAGTTTACCATCTGGTTTCTGAGGGGAAAAAAAAAATGGTAACTGTTATAAGTTGAACAGTGTCTCCCAAAAAAAAAAGCATGTTGAACTCCTAATCTCTAGTGGGGTTAAACCTAATCTCCAAATGGGACCTTGTTTAGGATTGTTGTAGGTAAAATTTGCTGATCTGAAGTCATACTGGGATAGGGTGGGCCCTTAACACAAAATAATGGTCTAAGAAGAGGGAGATAGAAACGTAGGCACACAGAGAGGAGATGTACGCATATGACAATGACATTGAGAACGGAATGATGACTCTAAAAGCCAAGGAGTACCTAAGATGGCTGGCAAATTCCAGAAGCAAGGGGAGAGCCAGGACGGAGTCTCCCTGTCAGGTTTCAGAGGGAGACGGCCCTGCTGACATCCTGATTTGGGACATCCCGCTCCTAGAACCAAGCGATGGAGCCTTTCTGTTGTATAAGCCACTTGGTCTGTAGTACTTCATTTGGGAAGACCTAAGAAACCACACCAACCGAGAGCTCAGACAGCAGGGTTTCAGCCCTGGCTTTGCCATTTCTTGGGCAACCGTGTGCAAATTCCTTCCAGCTTAGTAAACTTTAGTATCTGTAGGATGCAGTGATGTCTCCTGCTGTTCAGTTTTTGGTTTTAATCAATTACACGGAAATCTCTGTATTCTGCTTCCCAGAATCCTTTGCACCACGTATGGTACCTTCTGCTACGATCATCTCTGTGATTGTCATTTCTTTCTCCTTATAAATGAGCCTACTAGGAAGTAGGTTGAAGGTCATGCTCAGGTACAGCAGAGCTGGAGTTCCCAAGCCAGGTATACCTGACTCTGAAGAGAGTATTAGATTCAATCGGGTCACTAGAAAAGTCATGGCATACCTTTCTATGCAAAAATTCATCACGACTTTTCCAGTGACCCAGTACTACAGCCAGGAGGAGAGAGATGACATTTGTTTAAGAACGTACAGGTGTTCTGATGAAAGGTAACACCCTGAACATGAGCGACAAGGAGAAGCAAAATTACCACATGGCATGTGGGATGACATTGGGGCGGGGAGCCTCTGCAAGGCAGCTGGGAGAATCGGAAATGCTCAGGTCACAGCTTAGTTCTGCCAGCCCCTGCTGGCTGTCCCTGGGCTGTCTCCTTCCACACCTTTCTCCCCCGAGTTTATGTTAATACCTGCCATTTCTTTCAAGAGACAACGTTTCATTCTCGACCTGACCAAGTTCCTTGAAGGCATCTAATGACACAAACGCTATCCAGTTCCTTGGGAAGTCGAGGGGCTGGCTTCTTTTCATCCCTGTGTACATGCTTCCTGCCCATGGCAGTGCCCTGGGGAGAACGCGAGGAGCCTCACAGGGTAAAGGAGACCCTGCCACCCCAGTCACATGCTCCCTGCGGGGGGTGATTTCTCGCTTTCTGTCTGTCTCTCTTTCTGGCTAGTGCACACACCCTATATCAAAAATCTCTCTCAAAAAAAAATAAATAAATGAAAGAGAGAGAGAGAGAACATATGCAACATAAAATAAAACAATTAAGGAATTGCATCAGTAAACACATCAAATTGCTAGATTCCTGGTTCCTGTCCTCTCTTAATCCCAGCGTAGTCAATGGGATTTTGTATTTACCTGAAGGAGGCTTTAATCTCATGAATCCAAGATCCCTTTAGCTATGCCGCTCATTCTAAGACAATACTTACAGGTCTTAAAAAAAAAAAAATGAAAAAACAAAACAGAACAGTTTAATCCCTCCATTTTATGTCATAAACACTAATTACCACAATTTCTAAGGCAATTTTTAAGTATTACCTCTCATATACTTTAATAGGAGAAATACCAATAGGCCATATGGGAGAGAGAAACTAAGCCATACTGCATTCACACAGCCAACTGGGGTACAGGAGGGTACCCTACAGATCAGTACCCCCTAAAAATATAAGAAGCGATATAGATAATTAAATTTGCATGGAAGTTTAAGACAGCGTAACCAAGTTTAAAACCAACAGCTCGAAAAGAAAAATGGAAAATACGTTACTTATGAAAAAAGAAAAATCTTCCCGAAGTTGTCTATCATCAAAAAGGTGTGGAATTTAAATGAGAATAAATCTTTTATGACAGACCCGAGGCACAGTTCTCCTTCCAGACTCCAACGAGACTGTGCCGCCTCATATCTTCAGGCAGAATGCGCTCCTTTGTCTGCTGCTGTTCTTTCTCTCTCTCGCCTAGATTTCTACATACGGGATGCTCTGGGTCACATCCAGGGCTTCTCTGAGGAGACCTAACAGGGCTTTGCTTGGAAAATGTGCATGTCTCCCACTCCAGGCACACTGACCTGACACGGTGACTTCGCAGGCATCTCACAAAACCTGGCCTCGCATGCTGGGATGTGGAGACCGTGGTGAACTAGACAAATCACAGAGTCCCCCCTGGGATGGAGGTGACGAAACCTGGGTCAGTGAATCCAGGCATCATGAGGCACAGCAGGGGTAAGAGGACAGGAAGCATTTCTGAACTTCACACTTGTCTGGCACAGTGACGACGATGACAAGATGCACTTCAGAGGGACCTCGTTTGGGCAGGAAGAATGACGTGAATATAGTAACTCCGTGGCCATGTGGGTAAAAGGGTCTTCTAGAAACCTAGTGCCTGGATGCAAGTGCCTATTTCCTACCTCTACCGCGGGAGCTCACGCAACCTTCTGACCTGGTTACGACTCAGTCTCCTCATTGAAAAGGAAGGTGGGCCAGCGGGTGGCATGGAGGTTAAGGCACTGGATCCCACAGGGCCAACTCCAGCATTCAAGTCCTGGACCCAGCACCTTGAAAATCACACTGGGCACATGTGTGTGCATGCCCAAAATCCTGAGAGAAGAATGGAGGAGAAGGGATTGCACTGTGGCCTTCACCCCAGCCCTCCACTCTGGGAGTGTTTTCTCCCTCTCTGTCTCTGTCTCTCTCAGGAGAGCACAAGTCCTCTATAAACAAAAAAAAAAAAAAAAAGAAAGAAAGAAAGAAAGGAAGGAAGAAAAAAATAAAAGGAAAAAGTGCCTATTTACTGTTAGAGGTTGTTAAGAGGATTAAATAGATGGGGCCGGCAGATGGTATGGTGGGTAAGGTGGCTGGACTCCCACATGGCTGACCATGGTTCGAGTCCCAGACCTGGCAGCTTGCTTTCTCACTTTCCTTTTCTCTGTCTCTCTCTGGTCAACTTCAAAATAAATAAAGAAAATAAATAAAATTTTTAAAAAGAGGATTAAATAGAGTATCTCAAATAAAATGCAGGCACAGCTTACTCAGTAGATCTACACATACTCAACTGCCTCTATTGCTTGACTGGTATGGAGTTTGCTATGAATAAACTTTGGGTTGAATAAAAATCTAAGATGGAAATTCAACACTCAACAACTCAACAAATCTGTTCCCCCTGTGAATACAAACCAAGGCATTTTCTCACTCCTAATCAATAATGGGATGAGAGGAGACAAAAAAGGGAAGATGGGCAGATGATGGGGGATGAGGTCACTGGAAGGAGATGTTCTAAAATACGGATGGCAAGCACATGTTCAATGAAATCATCCAAATCCTCACTGCATGTGCGAGCTAGCCATGGGACACACGGGCCCGTAAGCCATTGTCCTTGTCCTTGAAACATCTGTAACTTGGTGGTTGAGGCAAATGCACCCACAGTAATAATACCAAGTAACAGAACTGAAAATAAGGCCAAAGATTTAAGGGAGTGACTGAAACACCCAGAAGGAGTGACTAGTCCTTCTGAGGGGTGGGAACAGCATTAGAAAGTGCAGAGAGGAAGTGACATTTGTGTTGGAACTTGAGGGCTGAGTAGGTGATGGGGGAAAAGAGGCATACTGTGGTAGGCAGAACCACCCTTCCACACACCCACACGCTCTCTTGCATACTGTATTTCAGAAGCTGGGACTGTCACTTTATTAGGCAAAAGAGATTTTGTAAGTTTAATTAAGACTACAGGTCTTCAAATAGAAAGATTATTTTGGACTAGCTGGCTGTGCTCAATGTAATGAAAAGAACCCTTAAAAGCAAAGAACCTATTGCTTGCTGGGCTCTAAAATTGAAAGGAGATGGGGAATCCGAAGATTCAAAGCCTGAGAGGGACGCCGCTGACACTGCTGGAGGGGCCGCATGGAATGCTGAGACGGAAGGTGGGTCGCCTCTAGGATGGGACAGCCACGAGGGAGCAGAGACTTCAGAACTATGACTACAAGGAACTGAATTTAGCCAACAAGCTTGAAAGTGATTCACTCTCAGAGCCTCAAGAAAAGAATGGGTTTCTTCCAGCACCTTGATGTCAGCCTCACAAGGCTCTAAACAGAGAACTCGACAGAAAGCTTCACGAGGCTTCTGAGGGATATGGGAGAAATTTGTGTGGTTCTAAGCACTAGATCTCTGGCATTTTTTGGAAAAGGTTTTGGTATAGGGAACAAGCACTCACCAGTGACAGAGACAGAGAGAGGGAGAGACAAGGTAAGAAGTCGCCACAGAGGGGATGGCCATGCTGCAACCCCTTCTCCTCCATTCTCCTCTCGGGATCTTGAGCATGCACACACACGACTGGCATGATTTTCAAGCCGAGTCCCAGGTCCGGGACTTGAACTGCAGTCAGCCAAGGGGGATCCAGCACCTTAACCTCCATGCTACCTGTTGTCCCCAATCTATGGCATTAGTTTTTTTGTTTGTTTGTTTAGAGGTTTTTGCTATAGGGCACATGCACTCGCCAGACAGAGAAAGACAGAGAGTCAGAAGGCAAGAAATCACCCCCCAGGGGGGGATGGCCACGCTGCAATCCTCTCTCCTCCACTCTCCTCTCAGGATTTTGGGCATGCACATGTGCCTGGTGTGAGTTTAAGCTGCCGGGTCCAGGACTTGAACTGTGGTTGACATATGGGAATTCAGCCACATAGCTATTATGCCGACTGCTAGTCTCTATGGCATTAGTTGTTACAGCAGCAATGCAAAAACAAGTACATAAGCCTCATGAAAGGAACAGAAGGGCAAACGCATGACGTCAAAAGAGTACGGTTCGGCTCTGTGCAGTCGGTGTCTGAGAACTAAGAGGGCAGGGCCAGGAGGGAGGCAGGAGTCTGTGAGAGCTCTGTAAAATGCTGCCACGCTGCAAGCCAAAGGGAGCCTTGGGAGGCTTCTGTGCAAAGGAGTATCAAAAATGATTCGAGGAAAGTGACTAGCAAAAAATCTAAATTCGCCAAAATTTATAAATAACAAAGGTCTTTTTGCTCTCAAAATAGTTACTGTAGTTAGCATTCTGCTTTACATAAGGTTATATCATGGTGGAGCTGGCAGGTAGTGTGGCGGTTGAGGCACTGGACTCCCATTGGTCAACCACGGTTCAAGTCCCGTATCTGGCAGCTTGCTTCCTCACTCTCCTTTTCTCTCAGTTTTACTCTCTCTGGTCAAATTGAAGAATAATGATAATAAATAAAATAAAATAAATAATTATTTTTTAAAAGTTATCCAGGTCTGAATATCCAGGAACTTTGTCTATGGGATGTGATTTTAAAAGCTTAGCATTTTAGAACTCCAGGAGTTTATGAATGCAAACACGAAAGCTTGAGATTTTTCATTCACCCACAGGATGATTCACGCAGTTGGTCAAAGATCTCCACGTCACAAAATATGAAGTTTTCTTGGGATCAGCAGTTAGCGTAATGGCTATGTCACTGGACTCCCATGTAGTTGACAGCAGTTCAAGTCCCGTACCTGGTGGCTTAAACTCACACTGGGCACATGTGCATATGCCCGAGATCCTGAGAGGAGAATGGAGGAGAAGGGATTGCAGCATGGCCGTCCCCCCGGGGGTTGATTTCTCACTTTCTGTCTCTCTCTATCGGGAGAGGGTGTTGCCCATTAAAAAAAAAAAAAAAAAAAAAAAAAAAAAAAAAAAAAACTCTAAAAAAAAATACATATGAAGTTTTCTTCAAGGTCTGACTTGACGGTCAGTGCATTTATCAGTACTGACCAGACTCTGGTTTTTAAAATACTGTTTTCTCTTAGTTTCTGTAATACAGTAAGTTTTTTTGATTTCCTCCTACTCCCCAGTTGATCCTTCTCTGATTTAAATATTTGTATAATTAATATATATATATATATATACACACACACACACACACATATATATGTATATACACACATACATTTACATATATATATACACACATACACGTATATATGGTGCATATATATATTGAGTTTGAAAAGTTATGACCCATTTTTGCACAGAAAACCATGCAAGGACTTTTCTGACATCCCTATACACACACACACCATTTATACTTTTATATTTATATGAAATATAAATATATATATATATAAATATGTAAATCAGTTCATTTCATCTCCAGCCAATAAACATGAGAATTCATCAAAGCCTAGTGTAAGGGTTTCTGTTCTCACTCTTACATCTTCTATTTCTCAATCATATCCATGATCACCTATTTGCAAATGATTTACAAACTTCTCTCTCCAGTTGAGATGTCTTCTCTGATGTTCAAAATTAATATTTCCAAACACACACATCACGTTTCCTCTGGGAACTTTCAAAAATATCTCAGACTCAACATGTTTAAAACCACGGGCTAGAACCCCAGCACCATTCATGGCAACTTCTTACTCCTCATTTCTCCTGTTCAATTCCAGGCTTCCTCTTCTGCTTGCAGCCCCACTAAGCACTAACTGCAGGGCTTAGCCACGGCAGTGCAGTGGCAGCACGATGCTCTGCAATGCTCGAAGCTACATGAAATATCAGGGTTTGATTC
>NW_006159827.1:3647090-3672082 GCF_000334495.1 Tupaia belangeri chinensis | reverse complement strand
TTCTCATTAAAACAAAACAAAACAAAAACTTATGGGGGATAGGACGGGGAAGACAAAAGCCTTGCTGAGGGTACTAGTCTCTCTCTCTCTCTCTCTCTCTCTGCCTCTTTCTTATTAAGAAAGAAACTTGAGAAGAGAAAAAAGCTGATGCCAGCAGGTGGTGTAGTGATGAAGGCACTACATCCCACGTAGCCAGCCACAGTTCAAGTCCTGGACCCAGCAGGTTGAAAACAACGCAAGGCACATGTGCCTGTGTCCCCAAATCCTAGGAGGATGGAATGGAGAAGGGACTGCAGTGTAGCCATCATCCTACGGGGTAATTTCTCACTTTCCTTTTCACTGTCTCTCTGGCAAGCATACACACCCTATGGCAATAAAGGAAGGAAGGAAGGAAGGAAGGAAGGAAGGAAGGAAGGAAGGAAGGAAGGAGAGCACTAATCTGAAGCTATCCTTGGATACCAACCAGAGAAAAGTAAATATTACATTTCAGAGAGACTGACAAGTATATTAGTCATTTTGAATTACAGCCTTCATTTACCACAGATACAAAGAAACTAACAGGGAGACCGTGGACATAAGATCCATTTGTCACCTCCATCATCAACCTTCAAGTTTGCTTCTTTGGGTGCACTTAGATGCCAGACCTTAGAGGGCTCTGCAATGATGCCAGGACAGTTGGGGACTTTAATAAGAGCCATAAGTACCATAAACTCTGATCCGACTTTCGTTCCTGGGTATAATATGTTTAATTAAAAGTAATAAAACACTTAGGTAGGTGGCATGTGACTGAGGTGCCCATTTTTAACCTCTAGTCATCTCTGAGGAGCCAGCCAGAAGCCAGGTGACAAGGTCTATTCTTCTAAACACAGACACCGTTAAAGCCATCAAATAAAAGCCCATTGATTATTTGAGTAAAGCCTCATCTTTCTAGAAAAAAAAGCTACGATCCATCTTACTTAACTCTGAACATCATCTGCTCGTTTCTAATAACTGATCCACACTGGAAGACTTAGCGTTGCCAACAGACTAAGCATTATCAGAACCACGTTGGATACAGCAGTTGTATAAATGGTACCCTGATGGTCAAGAGAAGTGCAGAATCACCCAGACTTCCCAGACCTCCATACTGCCTTCTTCAAAGCCATCTGTACCTTGGAAACAGGAAGAAGGTACGGAGGACAGAAACAGATGCATGAGCTCTAGACTAGCTCTGAGCCTTCTTCACGTGGGAAAGGGAGTAACCTACAACCAGCTCCCAAGCTCAGGGACACCACAGATCCAGGATACCTCATAGGCTGAGAGCCAGAGCTGAACAAGGAAGCCATCTGCAAAAACATGCCACAACAGCAATTCTACAACCTTCCTCTCCTTCTCACACCAGGGGACATTTCAGGGATATTGGGAGCATCAGTCCAAGTTCCTGAATTTCCTTTCAAGGCTGATCATCCTAGCCACTTCATCTTTTTATGGGTCCTCTCCAATCAGTTACTTTAGATTCTGGGCTTTCTTCCAACACGCCTGGGCTAGTAGATAGACTTTTTCACTGAGCGTGTCTTGGTTTGGTTTCCCTTAGAGACAGACTCTGAGAAAGTAAAAAGAAGACTAGTTGTTCATTTGGGAGGAGATTCCATGAAACACCATTAGTGAAAGAGAAAAGAGTAGAAAGCTAACAGAAAGTATGTCATCGAGAAAGTTATCGCGGGGAGTTACTAAAGTATAATCTCACTAGGGAACTTTGAGACCCAGTGCAAAGTCATGCCTAAAAATTACCCCACCAAAAAAGGAAGGGTGTCTATATGGCTTCTTTCATGGGGGCTGGTCCCAGAAGGTACTCTGTCTGCTATGCTTAGAAACAAAACTACTTTGACTAGTAGAAAAATTTCTTACACACAGGCCAGCCCTGTGGCCTACTGGTTAAGGGAACCAGATCCCACATGACCAACCACGTATCCAAATTTTGGCCCTCGCAGCTTAAAAGCATGCCGGGCACATGTGTATACATGCCGAAAATCCCAACAGGATGGAGAAATAAAGGAGAAGGGGTTGCAGAGTGACATGCTCCACTGCTTCTTCTCCCTTTCCTCCAGTCTCATAAACACATGTACACTTGGGCAAATTAAAAAACAAGGAAAGAAAAATACATTTAATCGAAACAAAAATGAAAAGTTATTTGCTAGCAATACATATGTTAATGTCTTTGTCTTGAATAATCTGCACCATATTAGTGTCAAAAAAAGCAATGTTGTACACTGTAAAGATATATAATGATTAAACGTAAATTAAACATATAAATAAACTTAGAGATTCCATTTTCTATAGGACACATGTGCTTGTCAGAGAGAGAGAGAAAGACTAAAAGCAAGAAATCATCTCCCCCAGAGGGGATAGCCACACCACAATCCTTTCTCCTGCATTCTCCTCTCTTGATTTTGGGCACACACACACATGGGCCCAGTGTGAGTTTTAAGCCACCAGGCCCATGATTCCATCTATGGTCAACTACATGTAAATCAAGCATCGTAACCATTATGCCATCTGTTGATCTCAGAAATATAATTTTAAAAAAGAGAGAGAGAGAGAGAGATTTCTTACTCACACAAATGCTGTATGTTGCAGTCAGTCAGAATGCACTACCCGCTCAGTCTAAGTGGAGCTCCCAGACCTCTGCTACAGGGTGCTCCACTGAGAGCTAACGTCTTCCTGCCATTAACTGAGCTTGCTTCCAGAGGTGCAGCTATGCCACAGCGATCTGTGCTCGACTATTACAGATAACTTCCTGCTTAATAACAGATACGGTCAGCATTCCATACTGATAGAACAGTGTGCTGTCATTATAAACAATGAAGGCGATCCAGTAATCACGAGGGTAAGAATAAACTTAGAAAAAAATGAAGGCTCAACTGCTGTGGCATGTGCTCCACAGGTTAGGACCACTCGAAGGCCCAAGTTTGATTTCCAGTCAAACATAAAGCCCAAGCGCTGTAACCCCAGCAACTGAGGAGGCTAAGGCCGGAGGGTCAGGGTTGGCCTGGGAAACAGAGCAGGACCCTGTCTGAGAAACAGCCAGGTACCGGGGTGCACACCTGTGATCCAGCTGGGAGCCAGCAGCAAAGGGTCCTGACAGACCAAAGAGGAGAGTAGAGAGGAAAAGGAAGGGGGAGAGGGGAGCAGAAAGGAGGGGCAGGACAAGAAAGGACGGACAGGACAAAGAAAAAGAAAAAAAATGGGAAGCAGGGCTTCGAACACTGAAATTTTACAATCCTCCTGCCTCAGCCTCCCAGCCAGAATCGCAGCTGGAACTGAAGAGGCCTCCACCCAGCTGGGGTTTTGTTTGTTTTTGTTTTTAACTTAAGTATTTGTTTTTAGACAGAGTCTTGCTACGTTGCCCAGGCTGGTGTTGGGTTTGTGATTCTCCTGCCTCAGACTCCCCAAGTCACTGGGACTCCAGGTGCTCACCACCACACCTCACTTTTAAGTAGGACCAAGTTTTGAACCTGGGCCTCCCGCATGGTCTCAGCCATAGGGCACAATGTCTTCACAGCGCATACCCCTGGGGCTGGGCCAGTCACCGTTTCCTTTTGCTGACGGCTTCCTTTGCTATGGACATCTTGCTTCCATTGGTCTCTGCGCTGCAGAATACAGCATGGCCACGATTTCCCAGCGTTTTACGGCTGGTGTCTCCTGACACTTCCTGAAACACTTGGCGCCTGCGCTTACACTGCCTGGAGTTCCAACAGTTGAGTTATGTCTGGACCTACGAGACCATTCTTACTTTGGTCTGGTAAGGGAGCAGATTTTTGCTGCTTCTGCGCCTCAGCTGCCCTGGGGCCAAAGCATGCCTCACTGAAGAACGCTGAGGGACCAGAAGGGTCATGCCAGACGGCAGCTTTCTGCCCCCAAGTTCAGCTTGTACCAAGTGTCTCCCACTGGCGTCCATTCCAAGCCATCTGCATGACAACTTCAAACAAAATATCATCCATAAAACCTTAGCTGAGATCACAAGAAGTTACAAAACAACAATAAAAACAGCACTCCAAAATCAATTAGGGGGAAGTCAAGGACATGGAAATGAAGCTGAGCCTTCATCTATTGTTCCAGTACACCCTGCGCAGCTGGGAGTGACACAGGAAGGATAAATCAGAACGAAGAGGCTGGCGCGGACACCTGAGAGCAATGTAGGTCCGGTGTGTCCTAAACATGTTTTCCACTGCCAGGAACATAGTGAGTCATTCTGGGGAATGCTGGGACTGGGCCCAGATTCATCTTTGGCCCTCCACCAGAAAAACATGACTCACAGCAAAAACAACCTGTGCATGGTTGCCACCAACAGGGATGAACGAATGACCCCTCGGCCCTGGTACTTTCTCTACACCATCATGTCCCAACACTGGAAGGACAACTTTGGCAACTGTGATTTCTTTCTATGTAAATAATTTGCAGGTAGCTGACTATCCCAAACAAATAACGAGTCAGGGTAAGCAAAATAAGAACGAACAATACATTCAACACCTACTGAACATGCGGTCTTTGTCAGACACTGGATAGGACAATGCCAAGGGCATGTCACCTGCCCAGAGCAGCTCAGAGTGTGTAAGAGGGTGGGGAGGGGGAAATTTCATCCATAAGCAGAAAGTGAAGGCAGCAAAGATTTAGAGAGAGCCCTTTCCTTAGCAGATGCCAGGTGCTTACATACTGTATATTACATTTTATTTCACCTTCACGACAAGCTTACAGGTGGACCATAGGATTTCCAGTTTACAGATGAAAAACACTAGAGCCCAGGAAAGCAAAAACTACGTCTAGAAGACAAATTCTAGCCAAAAAGTGATAAGCACGTTAGCCAAAGTATATATGCCTGGAAAGAGAAGATTTCCTTCAAAAACTAGAACAGGTGGGCTAGAGTTGGAGGTGTTATGTATGGTAAGACGACATGAACTGGGCAGAAAAGGATGTGCATTTAGGGAGGAGGAATAGCATGTGCAAAGCCATGAAGTTATGTGGGACTGTGGTATGTATCCGGATCAAGAGAAAACTTAGTGACACTGAATTTTAGGAGGAGGTAAGAAAATACGCTGGACTGCGGAAGGGCACACATGCACAGCTGAAGAAAGGAGGGCTTCTGCAGATGGCAGGACGCTACACACTTGTCATCAAGGGTATGACAAGTTCAAGCAAGCCGTCATGGTACCCCGCGGCTTACACAGGGCTTACGTGGCAGAATCATCAACAACATGGAGAGAATATCAACCGTCTAGGAGGGAAGGAATGATGCCCTCCTGAATTTGAAATTAACACCCATGTGCTCTTATCGCTGAGCATCTGTTATGTGCTGGGCTTCAGTGCATATGTAGAGATCTTTTCCTCCTGATGTTGGGATCTGATAGCCCCCTAACGAGATTTTTAGTACAACCAAATAGCAGAAGTTTCACTTTCTGAAATCCTTCACTCCCAGGGACAGAACAGGCTGTAAGAAATGGCTGAGGATAGGTGATGAAGGGGCTCAGAGGTTTGGGCTTATCTCCGTAGGTGTCTCGCACCTGACATGCCCCCCTGTGTAAGACGGTATTTGACATAATGACTGTCGCTAGGTTAAATCTCACTTACTTAGGCTGTGTAAATTAGTTTAGATGCCAAACTGTGAAGACAGAGTTGCACTCTCAAAATCAGATTTTCTCAAAGAGATGCCAGCCCTAGGGACGGCAAAACGATGGTGAAGACCATGGAGAGGATGAACAGGAAGACGGTTCTGCCATCTATCACCACACACCCAATCACCCCCATGCGTGGAGCTTAAAGGAGCCACTTCTTTATATATTTTATGACTGTGTAGGTCTGTTGACACAGGACGAGACTGGGTAACATCTACTGGCATCTGGGCTGGAGGCATGAGGAGGATGGCAGGAAGGCTGGGCTGGGCTGGGCCACTCCCCGTCTCCGGGTGGTCTTCCGTGATCCCTGTGGTCTCTCAGGGTAGTTGAATTTTTCACATGGTAACTAAGACTTGCAAGAAACCAAGATGAAAACTAATTTCTAAAGGGGGACGCCCCAAACCACCACAGTGTCACTCTTGCCACACTCTGTCAATTAAGGAACTTACAAGCCAGTCCAGGATCAAAGATTAGGAGGGGAGGTTCCACATCTCTTCCTAATTTTTTGTTTTGTTTTGTCACAACAAAGCACATGCACAAGAGAGATGGAAGAGGACTCTCCACCACAGAGTCTGGACGTGTGGTCCCCTCCTCCAGTCCTTCAGCCCCATGGATCATGGACACTGATGTACATACCAGGCATGTTTCAGGCCTCCCGGGCCAGGGATCCAAACCCATCAGTAGCCACATGGGATCTGGCTTCCCCAAAGCACAGCCAGCCCAAGATGGTGGCAATAGTGAGGATAACATTGTTCTAGAACCAGGTGTGATTCCACAGATTGTTTCAATAAAAGGCCACAGAGTCAATATTTATGGCGTTCAAGACCACATATACTCTGTTGTATATTTTTCTTTACTTTGTTTTGTTTAAGAATTATTTTATTTAACTTATTTATTTACTTACTTACTTATTTAACCAACTAGAGAGGGACAGAGTGAGAGAGAGAAAGTAAGAAAACAAGTCACCAGCTCTGGAACTCAAACCACAGTCAGCTATGTGGGAGTCCAGCACCCTTAACCACCACGCTTCCTGCTGGCTCCTACTTTGTTTGTTTTAAAGTTTTGTTTTTTTTTTTTTTTTCATTCATTGGAAGAGCAAAGGGAGTCCCCAGTCAGGGCTTGCCTGTTGCAAGCTGCCTTCCCCCATCAGCCTTCCTGCCGTGTGGGACTGCAGACATGTCCACTGTGTGCAGGTTGAGTCAGGAACTGAACCCGGGGTCTCCCCATGTGACTTTGTACTGCACAGTGCAGTATACCATGTTTGTACCAAATACCCTATTGGACAATAATACAGAATTACTTTGTTTAGCTCACAGGCTAACCATAAACAAGCCATAGACCAGATCTGGCCCATAAGCTCTAGTTTGCAAACCCCTAAGGGGTTCCTGATCAAATAAGTTGTCAAGCTTTATGCTTGCTTGCTTTTCAGAGCTTCATAGCACTTGTTTGTACAGTAAAGGTTCTGAAAGGTTATAAGTTAAGAAATACCAACTTAAATTGATTAATTTCTTATATCTAAAACCTATTTTAACCTACCTTTTAGAAAGCATGATTCAAGGGGCCAGCAGATGATATCGTGGTTATGGCTACATGCTGGACTGCAATTCGAATCCCGGACCCGGCAGCTTGAAAAATTCCTTCAGGCGCAGGTGCATGCGTGCTGAAAATTCCAAGAGGGAAATGGAGGAGAAGGGATTGAGGGTTGTGGCATGGCTGTTGGCCCTGGGGAGTGATTTTTTCACTTACCCCTTTTTCTGTCACAATCTAGCAATGGCATGCAGTCTATGTCTAAAACCTAAAATAAATCAATACATAAAAGATTAACCTTCCAATTTCGTCCAAAATTCTTTTTCAGGAATGAGGCTAATAGTGGATGCTAATAAACATCCCATCACCACTTAATACGAAGAATCGACTGTATTTCTGCTCTATAGTTGAGCCGTGTATATGTCAGGTTATTCCTTCTCTATCAGCCCTACAAGGCCTGTATTAGCATTGTTTCCCCTGGAGCACGGGAACATTAAGGGCTTGGCCAGTTAGCACAGACTCCTATGCTAACTCTGGACGTCAGTTTTCAAAGTGCACATTTTCAACCACTGTACTTTACTGACTTTTTCTTTCTTTCTTTCTTTCTTTTTTTGAGAGGTTTTTGCTATAGGGTGCATGTGCTCACCAGAAAGACAGAGAGAGACAGAGAGACAGGAAGCGAGAAATCACCCCCCAGGGGGGATGGCCACGCCACAATCCCTTCTCCTCCATTCTCCTCTCAGGATCTTGGGCACACATGCACACACGCCCGGCATGAGTTTAAGCCACCGGGTCCAGGACTCGAACCGCGGTCGACTACATGGGAGTCCAGCAACATAGCTATTACGCTAACTACTGGTCCCCTTTATTGCCTCTTGAAGGAGGATTTGGAAGAGAAGGTGAGAAAGCCAGGCATCAAACGCACATTTAGCCAGCAGAACATACATCAGGCCACAGAAGATAATGTTCTTGCCCAGGACGGGCCATACCTCGGGGTTTCGTTCTCAGTGCATAAGCAGCACACACAGAACCTTCAGACACAGTATGGCTGACAATGCATTCCCTGGAGCATACTCAGCCCCGACTAAAAAGCTTGAGCATCTTTGAAACATCTCCTAACCACCCAAGAGTTAATAGGAGCCAATATAGCAGGAAGAATGTGAGATTAAAACAAAATGCGACACGGCTCATTTGGGAAACT
This sequence comes from Tupaia belangeri chinensis, assembly GCF_000334495.1. Classification (NCBI taxonomy): domain Eukaryota; kingdom Metazoa; phylum Chordata; class Mammalia; order Scandentia; family Tupaiidae; genus Tupaia; species Tupaia belangeri. Next base: position 3,663,706 of record NW_006159827.1, on the reverse strand, counting down.
AGGTACGTATGTACTTCCCAGTTATTATGACAGGCTTCTTGTGTCTAGGTAGCCTGTTTCATTTCTCAAGTCATCATTTCCCAGCAACTCTCTATACACACTCTAAAAACACGGGAGAGACCAGCTGGTGGCCAGCTGCTCCAAGGGCCTTGACTGTGTCTGAAGCTGACTGACGCAGCGGGGGTGAGAGCACAGGGTAGGTCTTGAACCACCCAGCAGGCTAGCATGGGCACGTGTATTTCGTGAAACCAGGTTTTAAGGGAGCATGAGAAGCTTGAAGGTTCTCTTCAGGCTGGTGGTTAAGATGTTAAAACTTTGGTTGCTAGTTTTGTCCACAGTAAGTTTATAAGAGCTAGCTCAGAAACAAGAGAAGAAATAGACCTCACATGTTGATGAAAGAAACTTCGGCATCACATTTCAAAAGGTACTGACACGGGACCAGTCAGCATTGTGGTGAAGACAGTAGGATTCCAGTTTGCTGGCTTCTCAGTTCGAATCCTGGGCCTGGCAGCTTCAAAACTATGCTAGACGTGTGTGTGTGTGTGTGTGTGTGTGTGTGTGTGTGTATGCACACTCCTAAAATCCTAAAAGGAAAGTGGAGGAGAAGGAACTGTGGTGTGGTCATCCTTGATGGAGTGTGATTTGTCACGTCCCCCACCCCTTGTCTCTGTCTCTCTAGCAAGCACATGTACCATACAGGAAAAATAAATAAATACATTAATTAATTAAAAGGCATAAGTACAACAAGTAAAGATTGGCAATATGTTTGTAATAAATTTCTATAACAGTCAGAATGGCATTACTGGAGGGATAACATTTGAAGTGAGACTTGAATGATAAGAATAGTCAAATATCTGGGACCAGCAGAAGGCATGGTTACATCATTGGACTCCCACGTAGTTGCCCGAGGTGCAAGTCCCAGACCTGGTGGCTTTTAACTCACACCGGGCACATGTGCTTGTGTGCCCCAAATCCTGAGAGGCGAATGGAGGAGGGACTGCAGCATGGCCATCCTCCGTAGGGGGAGATTTCTCTCTTTCTGTCTCTCAATCTTCTCTTTCTCTCTGGCAAGTACACATGCCCTATAGCAAAACTCTCTCTCTAAAAAAAAAAGGCAAATACCCCAAGAACATGCTCTAGGAAAAGGGAAGAAAAGTTCACATATATGTGCACATTCAGCCTAACCGCACGGAGTATCCTCTGATGTGTACACACATGTGCAAATGTAAGTAACATGTATGTGCATGCATGTTACGCATGACACATGTGAATGGGCAATTCTGCCAGCTGATGGTACCTGACCATGTCTCTTTCCTATAATCTCTCCTTCAACACCAGAACATGCACACAGCCAGGAAACCGATGACTTCACATAGTCCATTCTTACCTAGCATGTGTAAGAACCACATGTGCAGCATTTATAAGAACATCCATTCTGGGGGCCAGCAGGTGGCACTGAGTTTAAGGCACTGTATCCTACATGGCCAACTCTGCAGTACGAGACCCAGACCCAGAGGCTTGAAAAATCACACAAGGCATGTGTGTGTGCATCTAAAATCCCAAGAGGAAACTGGGGGAGAAGGGATTGCCATGTGGCCAACCCCCCCAGGGTGTTCTCTCTCTCTCACGTGCATATGTCTTCTAGCAAAAACTAAGAAAAAAGTATCAATTCTGGCCCAGCCTGGGTGGCACAGTTGTTAGAACACTGCAGTGTAGAGCTAGAAGCCACAAGGCCAGTCATCGGTTTGGTCTGGTCTACTTGGAACATGCCAGAACCAGAGGAGAAAGATCAGAGTGTGACAAAAGCCCGTTGGGGGTGCAGCTCTCGCTCACTCGCTTTCTGTTCCTCTCTCACTCTGGCATGTGAACGTGTAACTCTTCTATCATAAATTTTTTTAAATATTTCATTTTATTTACTATTATTATTTCCTTTGACTAAAGGGGGAGAGAGAAAGCACGCGAACAAGCCACCAGGTCCGAGACTCACACCGTGGCTGGCCATGTGGGGGTCCAGCACCTCAACCACCACCTCACCAATGGGCTCTCTATCACAAATTTTAAAACTACAAAATATAGATTCCCAGGCTCTCTCCCTCCTAATTCTGATCCAGTCGATTTAGGGTACATCCCCAGCAAAGGCGCAGAGTCATTGCGAGGCAGCTGTTCTGTATCCAAATAAATTTAAAGAGTGTTTTCCCCTTGGGTTTTGGATTATTCACGCTTTTTTCCTTCCCAGATAGCCGGTGTCTGTGTGAATTCACATGCCCAATCTACACGATCTGGTCCCTTTTCCGGAGGATAATCAAATCAATGTGGACCAGCCGATAAGAAAAAAATAGGAACAGCCACACGGAGCGGGAAATAAAAGCCTCAGATAACATGGACCAGTCCCTTGTTGCTCGCCCAAGTCGAACATTTTTACCTTTGATGCCCAGGGGGGGGTCACAGCCCAGGGGTCCACGACTGTCAGTATCAAGTCATTGCTAAAAGCATCTTCACGGTGTTTCTCAGCACTGGCTGTATGCTAGAGAAATCATCTTCAAAAAATAAGGAAAGGAAACATCCCCCATGAATGTAATATATCATAAAGATTGCGATTTGCAGAGTTAAAAAAAAATTGAACTGGCATTTTTATTTTTGTATTTATTTTTGTAGAGATTTTTGCTTTAGGGTGCATGCACTCGCCAGAGAGAGAGAGAGAGACAGACAGGGAGACAAGAACAGTGAGAGGGAAAGTGAGAAACCACCTCCTGGGGAGATGGCCACGCTGCAATCCCTTCTCCTCCATTCTTCTCCTGGAATCTTGGGCAAGCACACATATGTACCCTACGTGAGTTTGAAGCTACCAGGTCTAGGATTCAAACCGGAGTCGACCATGTGGAAGTCTAACAATGTAACCGCTACGCTATGTGCTGACCTGAACTACTAATTTTAAAAGCAATGCTAAACAGCTCCTTGGGGAGGTATTTGGGGTGATTGGCACCACCCAGGTGCAAACACCCAGCTGCTAAGGGAAGTCAGCCTCAGGGCTCAATTCCTGCTTGGCAATCAATCATCTCACTGCCCACCAGTCAAGGCCCAGGTGCCCTGCAAAAAGCCTGTGATAATACAGTCCATTTAGTTGGTGGTATTATAATTTCATTAACTTAATCACCATAAAACACCACTTATTTTTACAAGTAAATACACCACTGTGATGTGATTATCCTGTAGGGAACAGGTCTCATTATTCAGTTTTAAATGTCACTTTATTTTGTTTAAGGGAGGAAAAAAAATGTCACCATATTATAATCCACTGTATTACTATAATAAAATGTGATCCCTACAATTAGCAAAATTCATCAGGGATAGTATAAAAAGTAGAGGAACATAAATACTGGAGCCTGGACTAATTTTTTTACTTTTTTTAGAGAGTATTTTTGCTGTAGAACAACATACGCGCTTTCCAGAGAAACAAGAGACAGACAGGAAGAAAGAACTCACCCGCCAGAGGGATAGCCACGCCACAATCTCTTCTCCTCCATGCTCCTCTTGGAATCTTGGGCACATACACACACATGCCCGGTGTGAATTTTAAGCCACCAGGTCCAGGACTCAAACCACGGTCAATTACGTGCAAGTCCAGTGATGTAACCATTCCACCATCTGCTGGTCCCGGAGGCTGATGGATTTTAAGCTGAATCTCGTGATGTTTATAATTTGGGTTCTCCCTGAACCTCGGATCTCTCATCACTGAAATGGGGGTGCAGCCTGCTGCGGTGGTCAGTATCACACTGAGCCGCAGTGCTGGAAGCCACATGGACGGCAGTAGGTGAGGACCCCTGGTCCCGTCCACCTCAAACATGTCAGGCATGTGTTTCATGCATACTTACATCCTGATGAGCTGGGATGTGGGGCCTGCAGCATGACCAGACCCTGTTGAGGGTGCTTCTCTCTCTTTCTCTCTTTCTCTCCCTCCCTCCTTCCCTCTCTCCTGTGCATACACAAACTCCCTCTATCATGAATAAATTTAAAAAAGAAAAAGCAGCAGATGGCACAATGGTTATATTACTAGACTCCCATGTAGTCGACTACAGTTCGAGTCCTGGACTCGACAGCTTAAAATTCATGCAGGCTGTGTGTGTGCAGGTGTGCCCAAGGTCCTGAGAGGAGAATGAAGGAGAAGGGATTGAGGAGTGGCCATCTCCTCTTATGGGGGGGTGGGGGGGTGATTTCTCACTTTCTGTCTCTCTGTTTCTCTGGTGAAACTATGTACCCTATAGTAAAAAAATCTCTTTAAAAAAGAAAAGAAAAAGAAAGGAAAAAAAGAACAAGAAATGGTACTATAATGCCAAGAATAACTCAGAGCAGAATTCAGAACACCCTTACTTTAAGAAGTCAGGCAATAAATATTTTAGGCTTGGGACCAGCAGGTGGCATGGTGGTTAAGGCACTGGACTCCCACCTGGCTGACCATGGTTCGAGTCCCAGACCTGGCAACTCCTTCCCTGTCCCTGTGCCCAAAATCCCTACAGGAGAATGGAGAATGGGTTGTGATCTGGTTGTCCCCTGGAAGGAGATTTCTCACTTTCTCTTCCTCTGTCTCTCTGCTCAAACAGACTAACAACAACAATAATAGATAACATGTAATAAATAATTCTTTGAAGAAAAAGGTTTTGGGCTTAAGACCCTGCCATGGAACGGAGTTCTGGAATCCTGTTCTACTTCTGACCCTAACTGAAGGTGACTTGGAGTCGGGTTACCTGTCCTCTTTAGATACTATTTTCACAAGTATGGTGTCACCAGAATACCACTGGCTTTCCTTCCCAGGTCACGGACACCCTCTATAAATGAAACTATTAGAAACTGGCAAAACTTGCAGTGCTTTCAACTTCATAGCTTGTTGCTCCACTTCATAAGGAGCAACGGAGCAGAATCCGCGTGACTGAGGACACACTCGTCGGAGGTGAGACAGAGAAGCCCTTTTCTCCTTAGAGAGTAAGGCCCTGCCAAAACATTTCAGGAACAAGGTCCCTCAGTCCTCTGTGGTGATTTGGGATTTAACTGCAGCTGTCAAAATGGAAAGCCTCCAACACAACACAGGCCCGGGTTTTCATTATAGGTTTTAACACGGATATTAAAGCTGGTAAGCACAGAGCTACCTCCTCAAGAAAATGTGGGGTGGTAAGGTGTATTCAAAGGCAATTTAAAAGACCTGCCACCCACTGCCACTCATCAGTTTACAGACACAGAGGTAGCAGCCGCTGACATAGCATAAGGAATATACTGCACTCAACTTCTTCAGAGCTTAATTGCTGATGCATTATTAGTACAAAAAAAAAAAAAATCCAACTACAATATACATGCCTGTCTGGAAGTCAGGACATATTTTCATGTTTTTGTTTGTTTGGGTTTTTTTGTTTTTAATGCAAAAATGCATCATGACTTTCTCAACAACTCAATACAACAAGAATACTATTTAACAAGACAGTGAGTCTTACTCAGCCAGCGGCATCAACCTCACGCTAAGAATTTTCTAGAGGGTCCAGCAGAAGGTATGGTGGTTAAGGTGCTGGACACTCAGACCACAGTTCAAGTTCTGGACCTGGTGGCTTGCTTTCTTTCTTTCTTTTTTTTGGAGAGGTTTTTTGCTATAGGCCGCGTGCACTCGCCAGTACAGAGAGAGACAGAGAGACAGAAAGCAAGAAATCACCCCTAGAGGGGATGGCCATGCCGCAATCCCTTCTCCTCCATCCTCCTCTCAGGATCTTGGGCATGCACGCACACGCGCCCGGCGTGAGTTTTAAGCCACCGGGTCCGGGACACGAACCGCGGTCGACTACATGGGAGTCCAGCGACATAGCCATTATGCTAACTGCTGGTCTCGTGGCGTGGCTTGCTTTCTTAATCTCTGTTTCTCTATGTGTCTCTCTCTGGTCAAATTAAAATAAAGTTTTAAGAAAAGAACTTTCTAGAAATGCGGAATCTCAGGTTCTCTACTCAGAGCTACGGCATCAGAATACAGGTGAGAAGGCAGTAATCTGTGAGGATGCAAAAGCCCTGCGGGCAATCCTGATGCCCTAAAGGTTGAGAACTGGAGCCTTACAAAGGAGGACTGCTGGTTAGATTTGCCTCAGCATCTGCAATCCTGGAACTGTCCAGAGTTCTGATGGCAAAGCCCCATCCCTGTTTATCTTGGGGAGTCTCCCCTCTTCCAGTCTTCAGAGTGCCAGGCCAACACAGAACACAAGGCGGAAACACATGGAGTTTAATCCAAGCCCTCCCTGGCCTTGGGCGTTTCTCAGCTGCCATCCTTTGGCCCCCATTCCATATCCCCTCTCTCCAGCTGCCATCCTGAATGGGTACTTCCATTTCCCTCACTCTCAGTCACCTGGAACGAAACATACCCCAAACCATACTTCCATCTTTCTGTCAAAACTTACTCCCCATCCAACCTCCCTGCCTTGTGTGCTACTGCCATTATTCTAAGTCCTCCCAGTTCTTGGCTCCTATCCCATGATCCTCCACTTTCCATCAGCCCCCTGGTCCTGTTGATATTTCCCTTCAAACACCACTTGTCCTTCCCTCTTTCCTTCTGGTGTCTCTGCCACCACTCCAGTTCTGGCCTGTAATTACGCCACACTTTACCATTGTAATTAGTCTCTTCATGGTTCTCGTCCCTCTCAGGGTTCTTTTCCTTAATTATCCTCCCTCCACCCCACTGGCCACCCTACCTCGTAACAAACTTCACTAACAGAGTGCGTTCACTGGGTTGTGTTCCTTCCTGTGGATTTTAGGGAAAGTTACAGGATCAAGATCAATCCCCTGGTCACATGTCAAGTCCCCTAAAACACTTGTCTTGGCCATGGCCGTAGAGAAAGGCCTCAATGGTCCATCCAGGTCCTTTTCGTCTGAATCTGGACTTTTCTGATCACAGATGCTTGTAGGTCTTTCTTACTATTTTCTTCATGAATGAATAAAGCTTCCCTGTCATCTTCAGAATTATTTTTATCTGACCACATTTCTCCAACCTCAAATGTCCCAAAAGCTCTTCTAACCTTATTCTAGTCAACCAATAGGTCATTCAGAAGACTTAAAAATCCACATAGCTGGTGCCAGCATGTGACACGGAGGTTAAGGTGTTGGACTCCCACAAGGCCAACCATAGTTCAAGCCCCAGACCAGATGGCTTGAAAATCATGCCAGGTGTGTGTGTGTGTGAACATGCTAAAAATCCCAATAGGAGAATAAAAAAGAAGGGATTTTGGTGGGACCATCACCCTGGGGGGTGATTTCTCCTTTCCCTCTCTCTGTCTCACTCTGGCAAGCCCAAGTACCCTATAGCAAAAACCTAAACAAACAAAACTGCATCGCCATCCCCACTCTTGCTTCCCCTTTGGAGGGCACCAGCACCAGCACCACCACCACCACCACCCTGAATTACTGTAATCACCTCCGAGTTGGTTCCTTCATTACTCTGGCTCTCAACTCCATTTCCTTATAGCCAGAGAACTTTTAAAACAAAAATCTGATCAAGTACATTCCTGGTTAAACCCTGCCGTGGGGCTTTCTGCTGCCCTCCCATGGTAGTGCTCAACTCCACATCAATATTACTATGATCCACGGTGTTAAAATACACGACATCAAACCTTCCACTCTAACTGGCCCAGAATCTCTGTGAAGAACACATGCCACAGGAATCGTTCTTAAAGCTCTCATTTGGATTTATGCAGTTTGACCCATCCTCGTGTGTGTGTGAGTGTGAGTGTGTGTGTGTGTGTGTGTGTGTGTGTGTGTGTATTCGATTCTTTACAACTAATCACTTGGGTAGGTTGGTGTCCCCGTCACCAGGTAAGATACCGATCTATTTTTAACACTGCAATGATCCTCAACAGGGTCTTCATACTCCAGTTCACCCACAGCCTCAGCCAACATGGGTCCCAGAGGCACCACAGTCTCGTAAATACAGGGAGGCCCAGGGACACAAACCTAGAACCTTCCCGAGTAGGTGCAGGTGCATTGCTGCTGAGCCACCATCTGGTCCCTATATTAGTGCAATGTTCCACCTCCAAATGTTTTCAGGAGAGAAGTCACAACAGGCTCTGAATTCAAAACACCCTACGGTTAGCTTTCGTACCCCAGAGCTGGGAGCAGGGAGCGACGTTCCCCAAGCAGGTCTCTCAGTCAGCATCCTAGTCAGATTTTGGACTTTGTCAGCCCTCTTTCTGTACCCTTCAATCTGTTCTGGCTTGAGGCATTTACAGGGACTGTTCATAGTTCTTATAGTACGCACACGTACTTTTCCTAAACACACGCAGTTTACATATATAATACCATATATTCTATTTATATGAGTGCATCTGAATATATCCATGTTTAACAAGGAAAAGAAATTCAGAGTATGGAGTGCACAGTTTCATATTACTTTTCCCCCGATATTTTATTCCCTGGCTTGTAAAAACTCTTTTTACAAGAGTTACTGCTTCACAGGGTAAATAATTTCCCCTACTCTAACCGCAGTCACGCTAGTCCTTCCTTTGTAGTTTACATAGCTGAGAAGGGGAAGGAGCTCCATGCCATCTTGTGCTAGACTGATTTAATAGGCCCCTTAAGATGCGAAGAGCAAAGGTGGGATAGAGCAAAGGGCAGCACCACCCTCTCCGATGTGGACTCACAAGTGGACTTTAAGGAAGGATCTCTGCCACTCCACAGTGCCAAAGACTCATGGCTTAGCCGAATTTTTGTTTTTACAAAGAGAGATTTTTGCTATAGGGTGCTTGTGCTCACCAGAGAGATGGAGAGACAGACAAAAAGTGAGATATCACCCCTTAGGGGAGATGGCCATACTGCAATCCCTTTTCCTCCATTCTCCTTTGGGATTTCGGGCACGTACACACAAGAACCCTGCATGAGTTTAAGCCTCCGGGTCCAGGACTTGAACCATGGTCAACTATATGTGAGTCCACTGATGTAAGAATTACGTCATCTGTAGTTTGACTGAAATAAGTCTTAAGGTGCTGCTCACTGTTTCGGTTGTTCTCTTCTGTTGGTCTCTTCTACTACTCTCGGCTATGATGGGAATGAGAGGAAGAAGGAAACGACAAATGATAAAATATTTGCTTTTCAAATATCAGTGGTTATCACTATCTGGAAGGGCTGGTTGAAACACAGAATGTAGTCCCCTCTCTGAGTGTCTGAGGCAGTAGATTTTGGTTGGGGCCCAGAAATTTACATGAGAAATCACTCTCCAGGGGGATGATCATACTGCAATCCCTTCTCCATTCTCCCTCAGGACTTTGGGCATGCACACACATGCGCCCAGCATGAGTAGCAAGCCAACAGGTCTGGGACTTGAACCACAGTCGGCCACAAGGGAGTCCAGCGCCTTAACCACTATGCCACTCACTGGTCCCAGAATTTATACTTTTAACAAGTGCTCAGATGATGTTGATGATCCATCTCCCGCACTTGGAGAATCACTGGTCTAATCTATCACATAGTAATAAGGGAGCCAAGATGGCCTCTCCACCTTATCCCAGGTACATTAGCTGCAAAATATCAGTCCTATATGGAGGCTCTAGAAGTCTACGTATTGTTTTAAGGAGATCCGAGATGACTTTGAATTAGAAAATTCTCATTGTAGCTCAACTTTCCAGTTTTTTTTTTTTTTAATTGCCAAAGGATGCATGCCCAGAATGACAGAGGGAGAGGGGGAGCAGGTGAAAGCACTCCATAATGGGGCATTGTCACACCATAATCCCTTCCCATCTCTCCAGGCAGCTGGGATTTGGGGCACGCATGCACAAGTACCAGTGTTTTTATCTAAGTCGCCAGGGCCAGATTCGAACTGCAGGTGGCCATGTGAGATCTCGCTTCCTTAACCACCAGGTCATGGGCCAGTCCCATTTTCTGTTTAGGGGAACAGAACGGACCTGGCAACAGCGATGGACCCCTCCTCCCATGTGGCACCAGTGGAATGCAGCCGACCAATGTGCATGGCAGAGATATGCTTCTCCACCTTCACGTCACATTTGAATCACAGGGGCAGCTTTAAAAACCTGTAATGGTGGGGCCAACAGGTGGCATCGTGTTTAAGGTGCTGGATTCCCACATGGAAGACCATAGTTCAAGTCCTGGACTTGGTGGCTTGCTTTCTCACTTTTCTTCTCTTTCTCTCTGTCTCTCTCTGGTGAGCACATGTGCCCTGCACCAAATAATAATAAGAAGAAATAAAATTAAACAAATAGGGGCTGGCGGTGGTGTGGTGGTTGAGGTGCTGGACTCCCACATGGCCAAACACAGTTCAAGTCCCCAACCTGGTGGCTTCCTTTCTCACTCTTCCTTTCTGTCTGTCTGTAACTCTCTGGTAAAAATTGAAGAATAATAATAAATAAAAATAAAGCAATTTTTTAGAATGATCTTATTTAACTTTAATTAATTAATAAATTTAAATTCAAGCATAGAGGGACAGAGAGAGAGAGAGAGGGAGGAGACAGAGGGAAAGTGAGAAAGCAAGCCACCAGGTCTGGGACTTGAACCGCGATGGGTGATTGGGAGTCCAGCGCCCTTGACCACCATGTCACCTGCTGGCTCCCAAAATAAATAAATCTTTTTTAAAATATTAAACAAATAATTCTTTAAGAAAAAAAGTGTAATGGCTAGCGTGCATTTCAGTTTGACTGTTTCAGAATCCCTGGGGGCGGTGCCTCCTTCTGCTGTAAGAGGGTGGGCGGAGAACTCTACCTCCTAGAGTCACTGAGGAGCACGTGACACGGTGAAAACAATGGACATCACATCCATTTTTTATTGAGCATGTACCCTATGTCAGGCACTGTACTGACTTAAAAACATTATTATGTGTTACGCTCACTGGAATACAGTGGCTATTGAATAAGCACTAATGACAGAAGGAAAATTTACAGTCTATTGCAGAGAAAGAAAGAAATGCATTAAGGTTACTTAGTAAAAGAAACCATTTAAAACCTGGTTCTGCCACTGATTGGCTGGGTCATGGCCACAACATCTGTGCTTAGGTTTCCTCGGATGTAAAATGGGACTAATAATAATATTATCTACCTCTCCAGGTTAGAAAACTGAACTCTGGTGTTGTCAGAAAAGTCATTTTTGCACTTTTATGTCGATAAAACACATCGTGACTTTTGCGACAACTCAGCCACTATGTGCTTCTAGTCTCAGCCGTGACGTGAAAGTAACGTGGAAGTAACCGCTCCCACCCATACTGAAGTAGAAAGCTGGATGATTTAATAATCAGTGTTTTCTTTTGGACCTATCAGAGAGCTGAGATTGCAGAGCAAACCGCCCTCCCAAACGCTGGAGATTCGGACACATACGGAGAGTCCCAGGAGAGATCTGGCTCCCCAGATTGGAAGGCAGGGGAGCCATTAATGCTCAAAGGGCAATGTGGTGGGGCTGCCGGAGACCCCTCTTGGGTGAGTGCTTACAACGCTCCTGGTACTATCAGACAAGTTGGGAAGGGTCCCTTCTCTCTTTTTTTTTTTCCTGAGAGTGTTCATGCAGAATTAGTAGTAGTATTATTTTTTTAAATGTTTGCTAAAAATAACCATTGGTGTCATCTATGTTCATCTAGACATTTATATCTAAGGATGGATTATTATTATTTTTTGTCTTAGGGGGGCACAGTTTGGGGAGGGAACAAAGGCACTTTATGGACTTTATGTCCAGAATCCTATGAGGTCCTCAAAAACCAACAGTCAAGAAAGCTGACCCCACTGCCTAGTGGTTAAGGGAACAGATCTCACATGGCCGATTACAGTTCAGACTGGCCCCAGTGGCTTGAGAAACGTGCTGAGCACAGGTGCGTGTATCTCCAAATCCTGACAGGATAGAGAAATGGAGGAGAAAAGATTGTGACACAGCCATGCCCCATTGGGGGCTGTTTGCCCCTCCCCCATCTCTCTCTAGTGAGTGCATGCAATTCCTGGCAGGAAAAAATAAAAGTTTCTCTCTTCGTTGTAACAGACATTGGAGAAGCATAATCATTGTGAAATCCACAGGAAATGCCTTTTCTTCCAAGGAAAGGATTTGAAGTGCCTTATCCAGCTTGGAGAAGGTCATTTCTCATATTCAAACACCCCCTGGCCATCCTGTCGTACATAAAGGGGTAAAGAAACTTAGTCAACGAGGGTCAGGGCTTCAAAGAAATGGCCTTGGAACCCCGCAACAGGGAGGGAATGGGGGGTAACTTGTTCAGTTTCTGCTGCTGTAACAGAGTGTCACAGAGAAGGTGACACATTCACAAGTCCATTTAGCTCATGATTTTGATGCCTGGGAACATCAAGTCCATGGAGCCAGGGTTTGACAAAGGCCTTCCTTTGAGCTGAGACAACCCATGGCAGAGTTGGGAAGGTACTTATGGACTGAATCATTCATTCATTCACTCATTTAGTGGGGGGTGAGGACAGCAGGTGGCATAGTGGTTAAGGTGCTCAACTCCCATGTGGCCAACCATGGTTAGACTCCTGGACCTGGCGGCTTGAAATTCCCATCAGGCACATGCATGCATTGCCTGCCTGAAGTCCCAGGAGGCGAGGAGAATGGACTGTGGCACGGCCCATCTCCCCGGGGTGATTTCTCACTTCCCCTCTCACAGTCTCTCTCTGGGAGCACACACATTCTAAGCAAAAACCTTATCTAAAAAAAAAAAAAAAAAGCCACTCTCAAGATAATGAACCCATTCCCATGACAGTGTCATTAATTCATTAATCCATTCATGAGGGTAGAACTGACATTAATCCATTCATGAGGGCAAGGGGATTAAGTTTTCAATACGTGAACTTTAGGAAGACATGATGAAACTGTAGCAGGGGATGAAAATAAGCTGTACAATTAGAGAAATATCTGTGAAGGTTCCAGCCCAGGGGCACGATCTCACTAAAAGACTGAGATTTAATCAGAAGATGAACGAATGCTCACCTTACCCCCACACCGTACCACCACCAGAACTCCAGTTTGACTGGCAGTGTGTTAGTTGAAAGAGCTGAAAAACGCAGATTAAAATAAAGCCATACACTAAAGATCGATTTACCTAAATTCCTCTTATTCCATACAGCCTATCTGGCTTTCAGCAAAAATCCACAAGTCAGGGGCCAGCAGGTGGTGTGGTGGTTAAGGGCACTGGACTCCCACATGGCCGACTATGTTTCAAGTCCCGGACCTGGCAGCTTGCTTTCTCACTTTCCCTCTCTCTGGTCAAATTAAAATTAAAATAAATTAACTAAATTTAATTTTTTAAAAATCACAAGGCATGCCTAAAGACAAGGAAAAACAAAACAAAACTCATAGTCTTAAGGGACAAAGCAAGTACCAGACTCAGATTCAGATGTGATACAGATGTTTGCACTATCAAACACGGAATTTAAAGTAACTGTAATTAATATGATAAAAGTCCATTAAGGTTTGAATGTTTTTATCCCCTCAAAAATTTATAGTGAAATATAATCTCTAATATAATATTACTAGGAGATGGGACCCTTAAGAGGTGATTACATCATGAAGGCTCCTCCCACATGAAGGACCCTTACAAAAATAGGCTACACACAGCATTTGGCTTTGGTCTGCTCTCCCATCCCTTCCGCCGTGTCACGTGTCTCCATGTGACGACACAGTGTCCGTTCCTCCCAACGATGTGCCATTCAGAGTACCAACCTGAAGCAGAGAGAGCCCTCGCCAGACACTGAACATGAGATGCCTTGACCTTAGACTCCCAGCCTCCTCTAGCACTAGAAGACATGAATTCTCATATTCCAGGTTTTATTTTCTTTTAGAATTATTTTATTTTACATTCATTCATTTATTTTAATTTGACCAGAGAGGGACAGAATAAGAGCAAGAGAGAGAGAGAGAGAGAAGGAAAGTGAGAAAGCAAAGTGCCAGGTTCAAGACTTGAACCATCGGCCATGTGGGAGTCCAGTACCCTTAACCATGCTACCTGCCAGTCCCCTCAGGTCTTTTATTATGACAGAAATAAATAGACTAAGAAAAGACCCTAATAGAAAAAGTAAAAAACATGCAAGAACAGATGGGTAATGTTAACAGATAGATGGAAACACTAAGAAAGAATCTAAAGGAAATGCTAGAAATCGAAACTACAGCAACAGAAATGATTTTATGTACTGAAACATTCATAATGTTCAGAACAGTAACTGGTGCATAGTAAGAGCAGAATGTTAGCTATTTAGGGGGAAGTTGAGCCTCTGTGAGGAGCAAATGAGGGTTCTATAGATCACTGCATACTCAGGGAGGTCTCCAGATGCAAACCAAGAACCTTCTCACTATGGCCAGTCTTCAGAATGTTGCATTTTACTGCTGTGCCAACACCACCAGCACCCCTCCCCACTGACTGAATTTTTTTTTAATGTTTTGCCATAAGAGCATGCTCTTGCTGGAGAGACACAAAGAGAAGAAAAATGAGAAATCACCCCTAGAGGAGAAGGCCATGCCAATCTCTTCTCCTCCATTCTCCTCATGTGATTTTGGGCACACACGCACATACACCCAGCATGATTTTCAAGCCACCCGGTCCAGGACTCAAACCAGCATCTTAACGACCATGCCACCTGCTGGCCCAATATCTTTTTTCTTTAACCAGGAAATAAACATGAAAAAAGTTAAAGGAGTTTCTCAGTTACACATTTATCATTAATCTGTGAGTATTCGTTACATGGATGGAGTCCTGCCGTATCAATTTGGATAATAGTGGACACCTGACCTTTTAGAAATCTGTAATTTGGGAAGAAAAAATGGGTTAAAACTTCAAATGATAAAATCCTTAACTTAAAGGCTAAGTGTGTTAACTAACATTTTAATAATAAAATGGTTCAAAGTTTTATTACTAAGCTGTTCCACCTAACATTGTTACTTTGCATGAAGGAATTACTGAAGAAAATAGACCTAAAATCTCTTGGTTATTAGACTCAGTCACAGACCAAGCCAAACTCAAAAATGACTTTCTTGAAGAACAAAACATTATAAAGCAACAGAGAAGAAAAATGAGAAATCACCCCTAGAGGAGAAGGCCATGCCAATCTCTTCTCCTCCATTCTCCTCATGTGATTTTGGGCACACACTCACACATGCTAGCATGATTTCCTGCCAAGTTCAGGACTTAAACCACACTTAGCCATATGGGTTCTAGTACCGTAACAAAACATCATGTCCCCTTCTGGTAATTTTATTTATTTATTTTAATGTTAAACCAAAATCGAATTTTTTTTTGGAGAGGTTTTTGTTTTTTGTTTGTTTGTTTGTTTGTTTTTTGCTATAGGGCACATGTGCTCGCCAGAAAGACAGAGACAGAGAAACAGAAAGAGAGAAATCACCCCCCAGGGGGGATGTCCACACTGCAATCCCTTCTCCTCCATTCTCCTGTCGGGATCTTGGGCACACACACATACACACGCACCCGGCATGAGTTTAAGCCACTGAGTCTAAGACTCAAAGTGCGGTCAGCTACATGGGAGTCCAGTGACATAGCCATTACGCCAACTGCTGGTTTCAACCAAAATTAAATTCTTGATAAAAGCCTGTATGAACATGTGAATGATCTTTTACATATATTTTTGTACTTACTAATTTTGTTAAAGATTTGTGTGTCTATGCTCATGAGGGATATTGATCAGTAGTTTTCTCATAATGATTTTGATTTTGGTAACACGGGGAATAGCTCAGGAGTGGTCCTCACTCTCTGCTTTCTGAAAATGTCTGTGTAAGAATAGTACTATTATATTCATGACTTTTTTTTTTTTGGCTGTTTAATTCCATTACTTGATATATGCATGAATAGAACCCAGTGCCTTAACCTCCACACTCCCTGCTGGCCCCTATACTGTTTAACAACTTATTATGTTCTTCACAGAAGGGCACTGCTATAGTTTGAATATGCCCCATAAAATTGATGTGTTGTGTCATATTAAAAAAAATTTAAAAAGTGAAACTTGATACAACTACGATGTGGAGACAGGGCTTTGGGGAAGAAATTAGTGACTGAGTAGTTAAGGCAGGGCTTCCATGAGTGAGCCCTGCTGTGCTCATGAGGAAAGCAATGGAGGCAGGCAGAGGCCCTATGAATATAGACCACGCTCTGCTGTCTTCAGAGTTCTCTCTTCTGCCATTTTGTATACCTTTGGATGTTCCTGGTGGCCAGAACCAGGGGTCAATAAACTTCTATTCTTTTAATGGCTTCCAGTCTTAGCTATTTCTTTTAACAACACAGTAACAGACTCAGATTGGCACAAAACACAGTATATTGACACCTGAGACCAAGTTACACTCAGGGAAATAGCATTATGGAGCACGGCATTGCATTAACCATTTCTTTTTACTTTCTGCATTCTAATACTTTGGTATTAGATACTTTGGTATCTTGCTGACTGTGGAGAGACTGCTTCTCCCATAGTTAGCTAACTCCTAGAGATAGCAAATAACTCACCTGCAAGCAAGCCTTTCCTATGCAAACCAAGCAATCCAGAAGCCAAGCTCTGATCGCCTTGTCCATGAAAATAAACAGCTCTGCAAAGTAATCATTAATGTCGTTCTTTCTTTTTTTTTTTTTTTTTTTTTTTCTAAGCGGTTTTTACTATAGGGATGGTAAGTTTACC
>NW_006159827.1:3644481-3645488 GCF_000334495.1 Tupaia belangeri chinensis | reverse complement strand
TTCTTTTTTTTTTTTTTTTCTGAGAGGTTTTTCCTATAGGGCACATGTGCTCACCAGAAAGACAGAGAGAGACAGAGAGTGTGAAATCACCACCCAGGGAGATGGCCACGCCACAATCCCTTCTCCTCCATTCTTCTCTTGGGATCTTGGGAGTGCCTGGCATGAGTTTAAGCCACCGGGTCCAGGATTCAAACTGCGGTTGACTACATGGCAGTTCAGTGATATATATCCATTACGCCAACCGCTGGTCCCTAAAATTTTCATTTTTATTAATTTCCAGAGGGTATGTGTACAAGCCACAGACTGAAAAAGAGAAAGCACTCCCCGGCAAGGTGTAGTTGCACTGCAATGCCTATTGAATTTCTCTGTTTACTGAGATTTGGGGCACACGGGCATATGTACCTGGAGTTTTGTGTGTGTGTGTGTGTGTGTGTTGTTGTTGTTGTTTTTTGTTGTTGTTGTTTATAAGCCACAAGGGCCAGAATTCAAACCTGGTTGGCCACATGGGATCTAGCTTCCTTAAGCACTAAGCCATGCGGTTGGAGCCATAAACTATCTTTTCAATGCTAGTCATCTCTCGATCTGTTTGCCTTACTCTACCTAAATAAAAATAAAACATTTGAGGGCAATCAATAAGTACTCTCTCCCACACTGTGGGAATAAATTAAGCATATGAATGCTGGAGGCAAAGAGGAACGTGCCTGCCCATGTTCAGGGCAAGTCCTTTCTCTATCACTAACTCTCCACCAAGCCTGCTTAACAGAAGTAGCTACCTACCTGTAAAAAGGTCTCTAAAGAGGTTAAATGTTCCCTAAGTGCTTTAGGGATTAAAAAAGAGTTAATTCTGCATTCGGTCATGCTTTGGGTATTTTAATTGGAAAGGCCCATCTAGAACTTCCAGGCACTTCAGACATTTTTTTCTCCTCTTTTTCTTCCCAACTTAGTTGGTCCTTCTTGACTTCACTGCAGATGGCTGATAATGTGTTTTCTAGGTTCTTGCCTTCCGA